>NC_059104.1:14647500-14907500 GCF_020740685.1 Jaculus jaculus | reverse complement strand
GTCTTCCTGTGGCGTAAGAGGCAAGGGAAGTTCTTTGGCTCTTTCATAAAAATATTAATTTCAGCCCTCATGAGCTGATCACCTCCCAGAGGCTTCCCTTCCAACTGTCATCATAGTAGGGAGTAAATTTCCACATAATCACTTTGAGGAGACGCAAACACTCAGTGTGTGGCACCCTCCACCCTATTTGCCATCAAACCAGCAATTAGCTGATATGTGTTCCTCTGCCACTTCCTATATTTGGACAGGCAAGGTGCTAGAAGTCCATTATCCTTACAGCTGTCCTTTATTTATGCCCATCTCACGGCACTGAAGGAAACAATAAGAGTTTCTTGGTCTAACCCAAGGGGAGGATCCAAGGAAGGGAAGACAGGAGGACCCTGGCTTGGGCTTCAGTTCTGTGAGTGTTAAACTCCTGCCTGAAGCCACGCATAGAGGCACACGCCATTAATCCCAGCGCTCATGAGGCAAAAGTAAGAGGGATCGCTGTGAGTTCAAGGCCACCCTGAGACTACATAGTGAATTCCAGATCAGCCTGAGCTAGAGTGAGACCCTACCTTGAAAAACAAAACAAACAAACAAAGTCCTGGCCAGTGGGAGGTTCACTGAAGCAGCTACGCAGCCCAAAAGAACACCATGTCAAACCAGTCTGCATGTAGCATCCCACAAAGTGGGCCCTGATGCAAGGGGCTGTGATGTAAGTGTCATCACCAATGGGAAATATAGAAAACAATAGTATTCCTTAAAAAATATAAGTAACATTTGTCCAAGTTCTTGTTTACAGGAACTCTAGGGGTTATAGAAGCAAGTTCAATGTCTCGGTTATAAAGTCATTAGATAAATCCAGAAAGCGGAGTCTTTTGTAAGATTTCTGCTAGTCTCTTACTGCGGGCATGTTTACGATTAAAAGAGAAGCTTCAGGATACACCTTAGCGGAAGAGTGTGTGCTTTGCATGCACAAAGCCCTAGCTTCAATCCTCATCACACACACAAGCACACACACACACACACACACACACACACACACACACACACACTTAAAAGAGAATGGCAAAATTTAACAACCAAGTATAATTGGCGAACATCATTTGGATTCTGCTTTAAATAAATGAGTCAAAGGACACATTTCTGACACAAGTGGAGAAACTTGAACATGTAATATGAGTGATATGATATGCTGGTGGTGTTAATTTCTTCATGTGTAGTCCGAAGGTTTTAAGATCCTACAAGGGAAAGCTAGTTTTGAGAGATACTGCGATAGCCTTTGTGAGTAAAACGTCACAACTCCAAACACTACTCCTCTGATGGGCTTGAAATTGACTTGGACTCAAAAAAAGAATAAAGTACATGTGTTAACATTAAAATTCCAGGCAATGTGTAGATGGCGTTCATTACGTGATACTGTCCTGACTATGGTAAATCTAATGAAATGGAAAATTACAGTGTTGGTTTGGCAGTGTAAATGCAATGTAGTGATTTATAAGACCCATTTAGGGGATAATTGCTGCATGTACAATGGCTATTAGGCGTATTGTGAATGTGTCAGATTCATTTTGGTCAAACCTT
Organism: Jaculus jaculus; assembly: GCF_020740685.1. NCBI lineage: Eukaryota > Metazoa > Chordata > Mammalia > Rodentia > Dipodidae > Jaculus > Jaculus jaculus. Next base: position 14,905,934 of record NC_059104.1, on the reverse strand, counting down.
TTGATTCCCAAGCCACCATGATGAGGCGCATTCACAGGGCCGTTGTGTGTGTGCAGAGGAGAGAAACTTCGTGTGTGGCATAGTCCAACTTCAGAAGGACATGGAGGAGACATTGTCTGATACTTGGAGAACACCCACAGCCAGGATCCTCCCCTGGGAAGGTCTGGTGGCCCGTCCGGTCCATTGGATGACAGTCGTTCAACCCCATCTGAGCGAGGCGCAGTAGTCCAGTTCCCGCTGGACATCTGTGTGGTCCCCTGCTGGCCCTCCGACCCCCCAGGTTTTTACCCGGCTCTACCACACTCCTCTTTCCAATGCTGAGGCTAGACGTTGTCTTGCTTCTCCTACAGCCAAGTGGAAGCTGGCCTCTAAGCAGTCTTCCCACTTAAATCGTCCACGTCCATTCCACTTCCTGAGGTTTTCCACCATTTTTCCATCCTCTCTCCAAGCTCTTGTTGAATTCTTGTAGGGACTTTCTTACCCCATTAGCCCACTTTTACGTCACTTAAGGGTTTATTACCATGGCTGTCTGTTTGTTTGACAACTTCTTCCCCCAATGCCAATCTGCCTCTTTTTAGAGGACTGGTGATTTACATACAGATGACCCCGTGCACACGTATACGTTCTCACACGTGCACACACATGCACACACACATACCACTCTGGTGATTGTCATGTCTGATAGAGTTAAGTGAGACTTTGGGAAAGTTCTCGATCAGACATTTGGATCATGTCAGTCGCTGTGGGTTTTGTTTGTAGTCCCAGTATTTTCTCCCCAGTGATAAGAGCAGTTCGAATTCACCTTCCCCTGCCGCCCGAGTTCTCCATTTCCCTTATGTTGCATCCTGGTTTGTTTGGGGTAATTTAGGTTACAAGCCATTCTTCTCTTGTTAGTTTATAATGCTGTTTCTAAATTGAAATTCTTCCTTCAGGGAGCCAAGAACTCTGATGCTTCTAAATTTACATCTGGGTAACAGATTTGTTAAGAAGTTGGACTACTGGGGAACGAATTCTATGTTTCAGAAATTTTACAAAGAGTCACATTCCTCAAGGTCTCATCCAGTGAGTTCTGTCATGGGGACAGATGGTCTGCCTTAAGTATAATCAGGAAGTTTCAGAAACATGACATAATGTTTATTTCTGCTAAGATTTTTCTCATTGGCTGGACTGCTGAGAAAAAAATCTCTCTCTCTCTCTCTCTCTCTCTCTCTCTCTCTCTCTCTCTCTCTCTCTTTCTCTCTCTCTTTATCTTAGTTTCTAACAAAACTAAAGGCTAGAAAGGCTTTATACATTATCTTTTATTAAAAGAGTATAGTTGCTTCTAATAATATACATTGGCCATACTTAACTATCTTTAGAAAATAAGAACGTTTTTTTCTATGAAAAGCAATACACTTACTTGGAACAAATGGACAGGTGAGAAGGTCTCTGAGAAGAGATGGCTGCAGGCAAAGAAAATTATGTTGATCCAGAATTGGGATCAAAATTGTCCTTTCTACCTAGCTTACCTCTGACATTTTCATACAAGCTCTAGCTGCAGTCTCCTGAGTGTGCTTTGAGGATGGCATTTAATAAGATGGCTCTCCAGTACATGATGTATTCTCAGTAACTTAACAACAAGGGGGGAGAAAGCCTCTGAAATGCAAATCAATTTTAAACCATCTTCATGACAGCAGAAAAATGCCTTCCAAATCTACTATGCCCACCCCTCTTCAGGAACGAGTATTTATTTAGAGGAGATAAGACACATTCAGATTCTTTTTTAAAAAGATATTTCATTTATTTATTTATTTGAGAAAGAGAAAGAAAGAGAGAGAATGGGCATGAGAGGGCATCCAACCACTACAAACAAACTCTAAATTCATGTGCCATGTGCATCTGGCTTACGTGGGTCCTAGGGAATTGAACATGGGTCCTTTGCCTTTGCAGACCAGTGCCTTACCAGCTAAGCCATCTCTCCAGCCCCGAATTCTTTATATTGCTTTTGATTCTGAATATCTCTCATTTAAAAGTAGCATCCATATCTCACCTCTTGCCACCAGATAATAGATTGTGACTACAGTTTGTGTGGAGCATCTGTGACCACCTGGGCCTGCAAACACCTTGTTGCTCCTTTCTTGGAGTATGGTTTCCAATGTGTTCAAAGCTCCCAGGAGGAGCGGGCCAGGGAGGGGGAGAGCCTGAGAAACAAATAATGGTGCTAGGCCATGAGTATACACCTCCCTGATCACAGAATGACTCACACTCTCTGGGAAGTGAGTTACTCCTACGTAAAACCAGAGGCCTTAGCCACTACGTTTCCCAAGGGCTGTTTGTTTGTTTGTTTGGAAGGCAGACTCTAGAAGACATGCAGAGTTAACGGGGCTCTGGCTGAGGCTTTCTCACTTTTTCTCAGAGCACTGGGTCTCCTAAAATGAGGCATCACTAATATTTTCCAGCAGAGAAATTAAGCAGAGAGAAAGTTAATTTGAAAAACAAAATGAGAGAAAACAATTAAATAGCAATTTAAGGTAGAACATTGATAAAAAGGAAAAGAGGAAGGAAGACAAAAGCCCAGGGGAAGTTAGCTCTCTCATTTAATGAAAACGAATGCATATTATAAGTGCATGTAATTATTGTTAGTGGTATATAAAACAGTGGAAACTGGTTGATTAAATAGGAAACTTTAATAGAGATATAGTATTAACAAATCTTCATTTTACACTAAATCTATAGTACCGGATTTCATGCAAAGAATAGCACTTAGCTTCTCTTATTGAAATAATGTATTCAACCCTGGTTTTTGCTGAATAGGGGGCTTTGTCTACGCAATTTCACTTGTATATATTTGAAAATGTTTGGGATGACCATGGAAACTTAACAGTTCTTAGGCCTGAACTTTTGTTTTTTGGATTTTGTTTTTTTTTTTTTTTTTTTTTTTTGAGGTAGGGTCTCACTCTAGCCCAGGCTGAACTGGAATTCACTCTGTAGTCTCAGGGTGGCCTCGAACTCACGGCGATCCTCCTACCTCTGCCTCCCAAGTGCTGGGATTAAAGGCGTGTGCCACCACGCCCAGCAGGTCTGAACTTTTGGAAACCTAAAGCCAACAAAGCTTCATTGTCCTCCACACCCCAGTATTTGTGTCTATTCTTCCTCCTAAGCTCCCTTGAAGTATTCTTATAACAGCCAAGGCTGACGTCGTATGGATCACACACAGCCTGACCCGTGTTTCTGCACCCTGCGATTTCAGGATCACCACCTGCAAACCTAACCTCCATTTCTGCCTCCTATCCTTCATCTCAGACCGACAACTGGAAGGTAACCACACCTCAGAATCCTCACCTGTTGATCTTCCCTAGAAGAAAGATGAAATATTTCTAGTGGCACAAGGGACAGAGCGATCACACAGCTTTACAAAGTTCAGTCTTGCTTCTCCATCATAGAAATGCTGCTAGCTTACCTGGGGTGGGGCAATCACAGCTGTTTTTCTAGGGGGGCAAAAATGAGAAAGTGGTAAAATCTTGTCTTTGGTCCTTCCGGTTTCCAAAGAAGTACCAATCTAGGACCAAATACTCTTTCCTTCACACCCTTGTGCCTGGCCAGATTTTTGATGTCACTGAATATGCAATGGCTTAAATTGATGTCACATCCCCGAGATCTCCTCACTTTTGCCTTAGTACTTCTTGACGAAAAACAAAAAACTTTTGTTCTCAAAGAAATAATTGTAAAATTGCATTAACATAGTCCACAATGAGAGATGAGAAACAGCCAGAAAAGAGTGACGGGTATCAAGCCGTGTTAGAAGGGGAATGTAATGTGGTCAGCCACACAGAAACAGAGGCCAGCACTGCATCCGGGAAGCCCATGGTTGACTCTTTTCCCTCTGGTTAAAGAAGTAAGCAAATGGTCTGGAGGGATGGCTTAGCAGTTAAAGCGTTTGCCTTCAAAGCCAAAGGACCCAGGTTCAATTCCCCAGAACCCACGTTAGCCAGATGCACAAGGGGGCATATGCATCTGGAGTTTGTTTGCAGTGGCTGGAGGCCCTGGCGCACCCATTCTCTTCCGCTTTCTCTGTCATATAAAAAAATTAATATTTTTTAAAAAAAGAAGTAAGCAAGTGGCATGAGCATAAGGAGTGCCAACGGCACCAAGGATGCGAAATTCATTGTCTGCTCACTCTGTACTATGGTAGCCTTAGATGTACAGAGGGATGTCTACCATCGGCGGACTGGTGAAATTTCTAAATTCAAAATGTATGAAGATAATCTCAGCTGTGCTTATAGCACACATGTTCCTCCTGGCAGATGTCCCTAAGTCTATTTTCATAGTTATTTCTCCCCACCCAGCACTGTAACTTTGGCTGATTCCACAAAAAACTACCAACCAGTGCCCAGGAATGGCCCCACTTTGACAATCAGACATGATGCCACCCCACCAACTACGTAAAGAAATGCTTTGAGTTGACCTGTCCCGCAGCTAGCAAATGAAACCGTCCATTCTGGGCCCATTTTTCACGTGACTTAGAACGTAGAAGAGACTTAGCACTGAGAAATACAAATAACGAAGTTCATACAAAATAGCTTCTCCACCCCTGATACCCACATGGGAAACTTCCAGCCTCGTAGCCAGCATCCATTTAGGAAGCCAGGGAAGAATGAGATTGAGGTAGCGTAGCAGAAATAGAGATCTTGATTTGCGCAGCATCCACATCTTGCTTTCATGAGGAAAAAAGAAGAAATTCATGTATGGGAGCCTAGGAAGGTGCTTGTAGGCAAATAGGAAGATGTGCAAGCCGGTTCAAGAGTTAAGAGTCAGCAAGAAAAGGCTCAAACATCATACAGGGGCAGGAAGAGGTTTAATACGGAGGGTTTAGTGCCCCTGGTACTGGGAGTGAAGGCAGGAGACTAGAAATAGTATCAGGTCCAGGCTCTGTTCAGCCTAAACTGCCAAGGCTTGACCTTGGAAAGCACAGGGGTTTGGATAGGTGAACTAGAAAATGCTGAGTCACTAGTGACAGAGCAAAAGTGTAACAAAGCAAATTCTACCCCTGAAAAAGCACAAGTTCCGGGCTGGAGGGATGGCTTAGCAGTTAAGGCCTGCAAAGACAAAGGACCCAGGTTCAATTCTCCAGGACCCACGTTAGCCAGATGCATAAGGAGGCGCATGCCTCTGGAGTTCGTTTGCAGTGACTGGAGGCCCTGGCACGCCCATTCTCTCTCTCTCTCTCTCTCTTTCTCTGTCAAATAAATAAAAATAAAATTTTTTTTAAAATACAAGTTCCATTCAGATCTTGTGAGGAACATTTCCTAAAAGGTTGGATCTTGTTACATGATTTGAAAAATGTTCCGAGGTGAGAGAGAGTTCTGCTTCTTTGCTGAGGAAATACTGCCCATGAAAACTCAGTGGGCAGAGGGGCAGGGAACGTCTCTGTATTAGTGTACTATTATTTCAATTTAGCAAGGTCCAAAGAAGTATGAAACAATCTGCAATGCACTTCACGTGGCCATTATACTTCGTTCTAAACCCACAGAGAGCACAATGCCTTAGGGTAAACCCTAATGTAGGCTACAGGCTGGTAACCCTGCCGTACCAAGTTCATCTACTCTAACCAATGTACCAGAGTGGGGGTGCTGAGCTTGGGGGAGGCGGTGCATGTGTGAGGGCTGCAGGCATGTGGGAGATCTTAGTGCCTTCTGCTCAGCCTTGCTGAGAACCTCAGAGTGCTCAAAAATAAAATCTATTTTAAAAGAAAGATAAAACCTCGAGATCAGACAGAGTAGAAGCCAGCCTCATGTAAAAGGTGGATTAATATCGTAATCTTAAGTGGAGCATTTTAAAGCTCAGATATTTTCAGGTATGAACATTCATCATACACTGTGATGGAATTCAAGATGATATTTTTGTGGTAGTAATTATTACTAAAAGTAAAAGTGGGGGCTGGAGAGATGGCGCAGCAGTTAAAGGCGCTTGCTTGCAAAACCTAACAACTGGGACTTTTTTATTTTTATTTATTTAGTTGACAGCAACAGACGAGAAACAGGCAGATAGAGAGAAATAGAGAGTATGGCCACGTCAAGGCCTCCAGACACTGCAAATGAACTCCAGACAGGTACACCCCTTGTGCATCTGGCTAACGTGGGTCCTGGGGAAACGAGCTTCAAACTGGGGTCCTTAGGCTTCACAGGCAAGTGCTTAACTTCTAAGCCATCTCTCCAGTCCACAATTGGAATTTAAAAAAAAAATATTTTATTAAGACAGGTGTGGTGGCATGCGCCTTTAATCCAGCACTTGGTAGGCAGAGGTTGGAGGATTGATGTGAGTTTAAGGCCACCCTGATACTACATAGTGAATTCCATGTCAGCCTGAGCTAGAGTGAAACCCTACCTCGAAAAAAAAAGAAAAAAATATATATGATTTTATTTATTTATTTGAGAAAGATAGAGAGGAAGAGGAGAGCGGGAGAAAGAATGGACATGCCAGGGCCTCCAGCCACTGCAAATGAACTCCAGATGCATGTACAACCTTGTATATCTGGCTTATGTGGGTCCTGGGGAATCAAACCTGAGTCTTTTGGCTTTGCAGGCAAGTGCCTTAACTGGTAAGCCATCTCTCCAGCCCTACAACTGAGATTTGATTCCCCAGTACCTATGTAAAGGCAGGTTCACAAGGCGGTATATGTATCTAGAGTTCATTTGCAGTGGCAAGGGACCCTGGTTCGCCCATTCTCATTATCTCTCATAAATAAATAAATAAGTTTTTTGTAAAAGTAAAAAAAAAAGGGTTCATTAGTTCTAATCTTAATATAAGTCTTAATATAAACACAAGTGTACTCATATACACATTAAGATACACTTGTATACAAAGAGAGAGAGAGGCAGACAGAGAGAGAATATTCCCCAAAAATCAAAATGCATAGACAAGAGCAAAGGCTCCAAACCCAACTGAGAACTTGGGGACTTTCCACCCAGTGTGCTGGCTGGGCCCGTGTATTTGATGAAACACACTCCTGTGAGAGCCAAGATCCGCAGCCACTGTCAATGTTTCTCTTAGAGACGTGGGCTTTGCCAGTGCACTGGGTGTTCAAAGGAGGGGAGAGAAAGTGATAAGACACAAAATCCCACCCTGGCAGGCATTGCAGGAATAGAACCACGTGCCTCCTAAGGTAGCTCCTCATTAGTGATGAAATGAGGATGCGCTGCCGCTCAGACGGCTGCTTAATGCTTTGCCGTAAGTGAAGCTTTCCTGGGGAGAAGCCCATCTGCCTTCTTGCGCACTGTGCATGCTTAGTAAATATTTAATGTCAACACTGCCTCCTCCTCAGGTTCACTAAGTCAGCCTCTGCTTTCTCGGGGAGCAGAACTGATACTTCTCCAGAAGGGAGAACCTACTTTGCGCATCAGTGTCCCATACACGCTCCTTGGAATGACTCTGAGCTAACTAGAGCCAGACGTTGCCATCCACAGCCTCAACCTACCTGAGCATACGCTTTAAAGGGCTTATGAGCTGACCTGTAGACCTTTCTTAAAATATATTTTATTTGGGGGCTGGAGAGATGGTTTAGCGGTTAAGCGCTTGCCTGTGAAGCCTCAGGACCCCGGTTCAAGGCTCAATTCCCCAGGACCCACGGTAGCCAGATGCACAAGGGGGCGCACGCGTCTGGAGTTCGTGTGCAGTGGCTGGAGGCCCTGGTGCGCCCATTCTTTCTCTCTCTGTCTCTCTGTATATGCTTCTTTCTCTCCCTCTCTCTGTCACTCCCAAATAAATAAATAAAAATTGAACAAAAATCATATATATATATATATATATATATATATATATATATATATATATAATTTGTATTTATTTGAGAGAAAGAGAAAGAGAAGGTCAAAGAGAGACAGACAGAAAGGAAGAGGGTAGGAGAGAGAGAGAAAAAAAACAAAAGGAGGGCGCCCCAGGGTCTCCAGACACTGCAAATGAACTCCAGACGTGTGTGCCCACCTTGTACATCTGGCTTACTTCAGTTCTGAAGCATCAAGCCTGGGTCCTTTGGCTTTGCAGGCAGGCTCCTTAGCCACTAATCCATCTCTCCATCCCATGGCCTCATTTCTCCTACCCCTTTACAGCATCTTGACCAAGTGCTTTTTCTTTATAGCTCTATTTCCTAGAAGAAGAAAACAAAGTTTGGAGGAGATCAAGTGCCCAAAGATAAAAGGGGAGACATTGGTGCGGCAGAGGTTGAGACTTAAGCAGCCTTCGCTCACAATGTGGACAGGCAACTTGCTCTTCTACGACGTGCTGCCTTTTCCTAATGGCATCATGGAGTGTCCTTGGTTCCCACTCCCCAAAGTCATTTCCTAAGAGAATGGATGTCTTCCCCTGCTGTCTCTGCGGGTGGGGACGCGGAGGCTGTCCTCTTAAAAGACAAATTGGCAGACGCACTGGAGGGTGCCTCTGCATCACCTGCCAGCCCACCACCCTCAGAGCCACCTGAGAGCCGGTGCCAACCCTGCAGAGCATGTTTTCTTCTCGTGCTTTGGTGCCACATGGCTGCCTTGCAGCGACAGAGGTGGGCTTGTCTGCCTCAGAAATGGTTGCCAGTTTTGTAACCAAACCCGGAGAACTTTTTCCAGTCTATCATGAAAGCCTCTTCCTACACTCACCGCTGCTAGGTCCGCTGGAGACAGAATCACAGGATGCAAGCAGCCAGCCAGGGTTGTTACTGGCCCAGCATATATTTTGTGTTAAGTGATCTGCCCAGAAACGCGATTTGTTCTTTGGAGTTATTCATGCTGTGAAGCCTCCTTACCTTTTAGAGCTGAAATCCTGAATTTAACAAGATGAGCGGTGTGAACCCGGCAAGGCTGCGTGAAACAGGAACAAGATTAGCTATTTCCCGATTGCCAAATATACTCAAACCCATTTAGAGACCTACAGGCAGTGGCTCAAATCCACATGATCTCTTCAGGTTGCCCTGAGACTTGGAAACTTTGCCAAAGAGAAAAATAATGCATGTATTTTACACAGCCCAATACGAGCGAATTTTCTGGAAGTTGGAGTTACCAAGTTGGTGGAAGTTGGCCAAGCCTTGAGGATAGCTGGCAAAGGCTTACGTGGCACATGGTGATGTCATTCTCACTTACATCTTTCCGAGCTCAGGAACAATCCTGACCAACAACTGGTCTCTTGACGTGTCTTTCCTGGCAAAGCTATGAATTATTAACTGTAGTCCAACAAAGGTGACTTTGGCTGTATGGGGTCTTTAAAGTTTCCTCCAGCTCAGGAAAGAGTTTTGTGGGGTTTTTTGTTTTTTGTTTTTTTTTTTCCTGGACCACTTGGGACTCTTGGCTTCCTCTTAAGGGATCATCAACTCTTGAGTTAGACTTTTGATTAAACGAGATTCTTCGAGTTTATGTTCACATTGCTCCTTCCTCCTGTGAGGACTGAGAAAGGTCTTTTACACCTGGGCAGAGGTCTACAAGTTTATTCCTTAGAATAGGGTAGAAAAGCCACGCTCTGGGGCTGGAGTGATGGCTTAGCTGTTAAGGTGTTTGCCTGCAAAGCCTATAGACCCAGTTTTGAATCCCCAGTACCCACATAAACCAGATGCACCAGGTGGCACACATGTCTGGATTTCATTTGAAGTAGCTGGAGACTCTGGCACACCTATTTCTCTCCCTCTCTCTCTCTCTCTCTCTCTCTCTCTCAAATAAATAAATAAAATATTTTTTAAGAAAAGATGTTCTGGTATGGAAGAACACTAAGCATACTGTGTTAAATCATGCACTTGGTTGGGGCATACTAGAAGAGAGAGGTAGAGAGTGCTGTAAATACTTCCAAAAATCTGTTTTTAAGATAATCACATAGCTATTTCCACAAGTTTGAAATACCTCCTCCTGGAGGGAAGGAGATGGGCTCACGAAATTCAAAGGAGAGTTACAAGAATTCATAAGCAAGTTACAAGACTCACAAGGCTCCTCCCTGAGATGACATAAACAGTAAACGCTTGTGGAAAGGAAAGGAGATTCTTCAGTAGTATAACAAGTTTTTTGGAGAACTCCAGCGATGCAGGTTTTGTAAGCTGTCACCCATGCTGGGGTGGGACTTTTCAGAGGTCCATTTGACAAGAGCCATCCATGTTCCTGTAAGTAAACCCTTGCCCATCCTTCTGTTAAGAAACCCTGAAAAACTCACTGGATCACCATGCTAGAATGGGAAGAATAATTTCTTTGGTTTGTCATTAGTGCCCTGTCTGTTGTGAATAGATGTTTGTTCATGTATCATCAAGGAAAAAAAAAATCCACACAACATACAAAGAAAGTGTCTGCTCATGGAATTATAATATAATCAGCTTTTGGTTAAATGGACCATTCAGGCTTAGAACCAGGGCACATGATGAAAATAGAGAATCTAAGTACAAAGTAACATACTGAAGTCCAAAAGAAAGGATTCATCTTCATCCATTTCACTATTTGATGCTCACATTGTAGCAACCCTAATAACACTTGCTGGGCACTAGATTGGACAGTTTTTCCATGAAGAACCTGGTGGACTCGGAGAACATAAGGAAACCTGGAAATATTTAGAGTCACGGTTGATTGATCCTCTCGTGTGTGTCCAACCTGTGAAAAAGAAGGCTTCTTAAAAGGAACACTCAGGAGCTGGAGAGATGGCTTAGCATTTAAGGCGTTTGCTTGCAAAGCCAAAGGACACAGGTTCTATTCCCCAGAACCCACATAAGCCAGATACACAAGGTGGCACATGCATCTGGAGTTTCTTTGCAGTGGCTGAAAGCCCTGACATGCCCATTCTTTCTCTCTTTCTCTAATAAATAAAAATAAAATATTTTGAAAAAATAAAAATTAAAAAGGAACACTCAGAGAAAAGAAAAGAGCCTTAGAAAGTTTTTAAAAGACAAAAAAGGGAAATCTAATAAATGAATTTGAAGATAAAGCTCAGAAAACCTTCCAGAATAGAGAACGTCCAAATAAATGAGTATGGAGCTAAAATATTTAATTTATATGTGTCAAAATCAGATATCAAAATCAGTAATTTCAGAAAGAAAATAAAAATAAGAAAAACCAAAGAGGAGAAAAATATCATAGAAATTTTACAAAATTGAAATGCTTAAGTAATCATATTAAAAGTTTTTCCGGGCTGGAGAGATGGCTTAGTGGTTAGGTGCTTGCCTGTGAAGCCTAAGGACCCCAGTTCCAGGCTCAATTCTCCAGGACCCACATAAGCCAGATGCACAAGGTGGCGCACGCGTCTGGAGTTTGTTTACAGTGGCTGGAGACCCTGGTGTGCCCATTCTCTCCCTCTCCCTCCCTCCCTCTCCCTCCCTCTCCCTCCCTCTCTCTCTCTCTCTCTCTCTCTCTCTGTCTCTCTCTCTCTGTGTGTGTGTGTGTGTGTCTGCCTTTTCTGTCACTCTCAAATAATAAAAATAAACAAAAATTAAAAAAAAATTAAACCAAATGTAGGCACAAACGTACAGAAAAGGTCCAAAACACGCTTCTTATATTTCCAAATATTAGAGGCAAAGAAAAAATCATGAACTTTTCAGTAAGTAAAACCAAACAATCAGTAGTTGGAGTAACACTGATCTATTTAATATCATGCTAGAAAGTGAAGATAAATAATCTATCTGTCCAACATTTTCAGTGGGATATGATTTCCAACCTTCTATACCCACACTCTCCATCAATTATGCAGAAGAATAAGACAAACATGTTGTCAGACATTCAAGTCAAATGTTTTCTTCTTTAAACCTTTTCTTAGGAAGCTACTGGAGAAGAAGACCACAAAACAAGAGAACATTTTCATTTAAAACATCACTGAGGGCTGGAGAGATGGCTTAGTGGTTAAGACATTTGCCTGCGAAGCCTAAGAACTCATGTTTGACTCTCCAGGTCCCACATAAGCCAGATGCACAAAGGGACACAAGAGGGCAAGGTTGTACATGCTCACAAAGGGGCACATCTAGACTTTGATTGCAGTGGCTGGAGGCCCTGGTGCACCAATATTGTCTCTCTATTTCTCTCTCTTTATCTCTCTCTCACATTAAAAAAACAAAAGGTCAGTCTGTTGGGCTTGCCTCAAAAAAAAAAAAAAAATCACTGAATCTATAAAAGAAGTCATCAAACACAAAAAGCAGCCAAAAATTTCCTCAAAGACGATGATAAAGAAAGGGAACAGAACAACATCTCAGCTATCCATATAAACAGCATTGACTTCAGGTTGAAGCAAGAAGGCCGAGGGCCCTAGAGTGATAGCCTAAAGAGAAGAAGGATCGATGGCAGATTCGACATGTGTATGTCTGTTACAAGGTGATCAATATTCATGGCAAAGAGTCTAGGGACTACCTTGTAGTTGGCGCATAGGACACTAAGTAACTGAACAAGAGCTCTAGAGACTGTCTATAGGAAGTGAAATGTCTAATATAGCTCACCCCCTGCCTCAGCTGTGCATCGCGTTTTCCAGCCCCAACCTGGTAAAATATATGCCATTGCCCACCTTCTTCCTGCACATGCGTGGGACACATCCGCGTGTGGTCTGGGAAGGTGGATGAATGTAGATCCTAGCTTCTCATCTTCCACTGAAATCTAAAATTTAAAAATAAATAAAATGAAGCCAGGCGTGATGGCGCACACCTTTAATCCCAGCACTGGGGAGGCAGAGGTAGGAGGATCACCGTGAGTTCAAGGCCACCCTGAGACTCCATAGTGAATTCCGAGTCAGCCTGAGCCAGAGTGAGAACCAACCAAAAATTAAATAAATAAAATGAGAAAATTAATGGGATAAACTTATATAAAAATTTTATATATATATATATGTATATATATATGTGTGTATATATATATACATATATATGTATATAGACATATATATGTATGTCTATATACATATATATATATATACACACACACATATATATATAGACACATATATATATATATACATACATACATATCAGTTAAGGTAGCTGATGACAAGTAAGAAGAAACTGTTGGGACATGATTTAGATACATCCCATAAAGAAGACTTTTAGTTTTTGTTGTTTTTAAAAAGTAAGTCGGTGTGTGCATGCATGTGTGTGTGTGAGCATGTGTGAAGGTCAGACAATTACTCAAGTGCCATCCACCTTTTTTGAGACAGGGTCTCCCAATGACCTGTGCTCACCAAGATCCTCCGGTCGCTGCCTCTCCAGAGCTGGGATCACAAACCCATGCTGCTCGGTTGTTGTTGTTTAACCAGAGTATTAGAGACTGTACTCAGGTCTCCATGCTTACATGGCAAGCACATTACAGAATGAGTTATCGTCTTAGCCCAAGACTTTTCATTTCTAAGTCATGAGCGCATATGTGTGTGTGTGTGTGTGTGTGTGTGTGTGTGTGTGTGTGTGTGTGTGTGTGTGTATACACATATATATACATATATTTGATTAAAAAGTGATTATACGATAAGAAAGAAAAGGGGCTGGAGAACTGGCTTAGCAGTTAAGCACTTGCCTATGAAGCCTGAGGACCCCCGTTCAAGACTCGATTCCCCAGGAACCACGTTAGCCAGATGCACAAGGGGGCACATGCGTCTGGAGTTCGTTTGCAGTGGCTCGAGGCCCTGGTGCGCCCATTCTCTCTCTCTATCTACCTCTTTCGCTATCTGTTGCTCTCAAATAAATAAATAAAAATTTTTAAAAAAAGAAAGAAAGAAAAGGATTGCCTGTAGGAGGACAAAAGCAACAGACAACAAGACACCATAAGATAAAGTTTAATCACCAGTGCACTAGCCTTGAGAGGTGGGATTTTAAGAGGTGGTTAGGTAAGGTGGGTTCTGCTCTATAAATATGAATGGGTTTGGTATTGCAAGAGTGGGTTCCTAATAAAAGAATGAATTTTTCTGCATTCCTTTCTTTCTCCTCTCTCTTTTGTGTACATGAATCTACACACATCCCTGTTACCCTCTGCCTTCTACTTTGGGATGTTTCGTCAAGAAAGCCTTCCTCATGCCATGCGTGGTGGCGCACGCCTTTAATCCCAGCACTCGAGAGGCAGAGGTAGGAGGATCGCAGTGAGTTTGAGGCCACCCTGAGACTCCAGAGTGAATTCCAGGTCAGCTTGGGCTAGATTGAGACCATAATTTGAAAAACCAAAAAGAAAGAAAGAAAGAGAGAGAGGGAGGGAGGGAGGGAGGGAGGGAGGGAGGGAGGAAGGAAGGAAGGAAGGAAGGAAGGAAGGAAGGAAGGAAGGAAGGAAGGAAGGAAGGAAGGAAGGAAGGGAAGGAAAGAAAGAAAGGAAGAAAGAAGAAAGAAGAAAGAAAAAAAGAAAGCCTTCCTCTGATGCAGACCTTCAAACTTGGACTTCATGGACACACTGTAAGAAATAAATCTCTATTTTTGTCTTTGGTTTTTGTTGAGATTGTTTTTGGTTCTTGTTGAGATTAAAGGTGTGCACCAGCATACCCAGGGAAGAAATAAATCTCTACTTTTTATAAGTTATCCAGACTCCGGAATTCTTTGGTCACAGCACAAAAAAGATGAAGACATAAGCCTGCTATACTGGTGAACGCTTGACTATTCCTAGAAATGAATGGAACAGAAGATGGTGCCTATCCTGGCCGAAGCAAGCCCTGAAGTACTCTGCCCACCCTACGGTGCCCATTCAGGGGGAGGGGGGACAACTTCACCCTCTGCCATACTTTGAAATGTCCTAAAATTTTGGCAATTCGTCGATGTTCTTGCTTGCAGGTATGTTACACCTGTAAATTTCTCCTACATACCCCCACGATTCTTTGACATGCTTCTATATTTGGAAGAGAGTTGCCTAACTCTCTTCCAAAAACCCACTTCTGCGTTGGTCTCACTGCTCAGATGTGACTGAGTTCCACGCCACAAACACCTCTGTAGGGCAAGTGCTCCATGAGTTCTGAGCATGCTCAGGAACAAGGCTTCCCTTAATGCCTCTTTTGACTCAACCTGGGTATCTAGTGGATCCAAAAGTTAGGGCAATGTGCTAAACGAAACAGGAAGAATTTCTTCCTCTTGGAGCCTAGCATCTAGAAGGGAATTCAACCTTTACAAATTTAGACTGAAGGGTTCGGATTATAGCTCAGTCCTGGCAAACAGGAGAACTTGAATTAGCTTACCAGGAAACCCACATAAAAATTGCTAGAATTGGGGCTGGAGAGATGGCTTAGCGGTTAAGCGCTTGCCTGTGAAGCCTAAGGACCCCGGTTCGAGGCTCGGTTCCTCAGGTCCCACGTTAGCCAGATGTACAAGGGGGCGCACGCGTCTGGAGTTCGTTTGCAGAGGCTGGAAGCCCTGGCGCGCCCATTCTCTCTCTCTCCCTCTATCTGTCTTTCTCTCTGTGTCTGTCGCTCTCAAATAAATAAATAAAAAATTTTTTAAAAAATTGCTAGAATTGGTGGTATATGCTTGTGATCTCAGTGTCTGGTAGACAGAGATGGGTGGATCTCCAGGGCTTCTGGATAGCTAGCCTCGTGGGCAAATTTCAGGCCAGTGAGAGACCCTGTCACCAAAGAAAAAAAAAGATGGGTGACCCTGAAGCATGGCACCCAAGGTTGTCCTCTGGCTGCTACACAATGGGTGTGTGTGCGTACACACACACACACACACACACACACACACACACACACACACACACTATAACTGGAGATCGACTGACCTTCTTTGTCTTGTAAGAATTTTGAATGAGACTTTTCAGACTTTATCAGAGAATTTTTACCCCCACTGATTTTTAAGAATGGATTATTATAAGAGGCGGGAGTTCTTAAATCCATCGATGTTAATAGGGAAGCAACAGAGAAAAGTATGGCATGTCTTGCTTTTGTCCCTCATGCCTAGCAGAGACCCTGGCACAGCACTGGTACCATGTATATGTTGAATGAATAAACTGGTTTAAGTATGAAAGGTAAATGTGAAGATGGAGGAGTGAGTGGATGGGAGGATGGGTGGAGGGACTGATTCAACTGGAATCCACCTTGGCTAAAGGAAGTGATCCCAAGCTTTGAGGGATCACTATTTGGGAAAGCAGAAATGGTATTCAGTAGGTTATTCTAGGAGGTTTTTTTTTAATATTTATTTATTTGACAGTGACAGACACAGAGAGAAAGACAGATAGAGGGAGAGAGAGAATGGGCGCGCCAGGGCTTCCAGCCTCTGCAAACGAACTCCAGACGCGTGCGCCCCCTTGTGCATCTGGCTAACGTGGGACCTGGGGAACCGAGCCTCTAACTGGGGTCCTTAGGCTTCACAGGCAAGCACTTAACCGCGAAGCCATCTCTCCAGCCTGTTTTTTTTTTTGTTTTTTTTTTTTTTTTTAATTCCCCAGAAAGGGATCTTGGGACAAGCCTGTGACTTCTAGAGGGCCCAGGCATGAATAATCCAGCTCCTTCGGCTGCCTAAGCACAGTGTCTAGATGAGGCCAGACTCCCTAGGGTCATGATTTCAAAAAAGGGTCATTTCAGAGCTCTTTAATGTCCTTGGTTTTGATTTCAGGGAACCAAGGACTAATTACACAGATGGACTTTGGGAGTTCTTGCAGCTATTTTTATTTGAGTTGGAAACATGTTTTCCATTCTCTCATTCCAGATTCGCCTTACCAAATGGTTCGTATGTGTATTTCAGCCAGATTTTAAACAACTTTTCGGTCCAAAAAAAATCCAGTCCTATTCCATTCTTTCTCACCCATGTCTCATTCCAAAGTCATAATATTTACTGGGAAGGAAGTTATTTTCTTCTGCCTAAAAGACAGTACGGTTGGGGGACAAAGATCTCCATTACAGCATTAACTCCAGGGTGACCGGGCTTTTTGGAACGAAGTTAAGTGTCTCTGGACACTTGTGTGATTTAAGCTAAGTTGTAAGGAAATTCCAGACTGCACTGGGATCACTGTGCTGTGCCTTCAGCCTCCACGCTCAGGGTAAAAGGCAAGAAGGAGCTCCTCTCATAAACTTCAGGCTGTTGCCATTGAAAGAAAACATTGCTTCAAGACAAGAGGAGATGTCATCTCAGGAACACAGGATGCCTGCCGCCAATTAGAAGTTAAGAGCAGCTGTGATCTGATTCCTTTGTTTCTATCTAACTGCATTTAGTCTCACTTAACCCTCTGAAGACTCAGGATGGAAAATGAAATAATGCAAAACTCAAATGGGAACCGGGTGTGGTGGCACACGCCTTTAATCCCAGCACTTGGAAGGCAGAGGTAGATGGCTTGCCTTGAGTTCGAGGCCACTCTGGGACTACACAGTGAGTTCCAGGTCAGCCTGGGCTAGAGCAAGACCCTACCTTGAAAAAGAAAACCCCTCAAATAGCTGTGATGTGCAATATTTCTAAACACACATAGACACACAATTAGGCAAATAAGCCCATAAATTGGTTTAATAAAAGTACAGGGTCAAGAAGAAAGGCAACATTTGAAATTTAGAAGTATTTTTTTGTCCATATGTTCTACATTGGATTCCTGCCTTTAACTCCTTTGTCTTTGGTGGGGGGGGGGGGCGTTCTTAAGACAGTTTTTGGACCATTGTGTTTGTGTGATGTAATTTATGAGGTAGTCACAGCCATTTAAGCCTACCATCAGCCCAGTTTATTCTCTGAGCAAGGATGCTTTCTCTGGCTGGCTCTCTGGGTAGGTCTCAGGTAGGTGTTGGCACTGTGTACAATCCTGGCTGGCCGGGGTCCCTCTGCCTGCAGATCTGTACTTTCTGCTAGCTGCATGGGTGGCTGTCCTCAACATCAGGAATCTCAGCTTTCTAAACTTGCTCTTCTTAGCGTGGCTGCCTGACAGCAGGAAAAGGAAGGACTTCCTTCACTCCCCTCCACAATATTGAATTCTTTAAATCCACTGTTCTGTTTTGTTTTACAACTCCCTAATTTAGGCAAACGTGAAGGTAATTAATTCTGGATGTTTTTAATTTTATTTATTTATTTATTTGAGAGTGACAGACACAGAGAGAAAGACAGATAGAGGGAGAGAGAGAGAATGGGTGTGCCAGGGCTTCCAGCCTCTGCAAACGAACTCCAGACGCATGCGCCCCTTGTGCATCTGGCTAACATGGGACCTGGGGAACCGAGCCTCGAACCGGGGTCCTTAGGCTTCACAAGCAAGCGCTTAACCGCTAAGCCATCTCTCTCCAGCCCATTCTGGATGTTTTGATTGAGGTGAGAAATGAATGTTTCACAAAGTTCTTGAAACTGAAGGTGGGATTTTCCATGACTTGTTGAAGATATTTATTGCTGTCCATATTGTGATCTACATAGAAGGGCATTAGGATCACCTGAAACTTTCATAAATAGGCATCAAAAACTGCCCCAGAAGGAATCCCTTCATCTTATTTTTTTAGTGCGTGCGTGTGTGTGTTTATGTACTGGAGGCCAGAGGAGAACTTTGAGTACCCACACCAGGTCGGTCTTCGACCTGGTTCTCATCAGCTAGTGAACCCGAGACCCTCCTGTTCCTACCTCCCCAGTGCTGGAATTACAGACACGCGCCACCACATCTGACATTTTATTTCTATGTGGATCCTGGGGCTTGAAACTTAGGTCTTCATGCTTGGGAGACAAGCATGTTATTGACTGGGCTATTCCCTCACCTCACATCCTCTTTTTTGTGTAAACAAAAGCTCCAGGTGATTCACACATAGCAAATTTTGGATGTTCTTCTTCCAAACTGAAGCCAGTGCCAACTGGTTCCTAATGGCAGGTGACATTCAGAAAGAAAATATAATCCGAGTGGATTTCAAATTTTTGAGCCATGTCGTCTTTTACCCATCCACCCACCTTGAGAAGCTTTGGGATGAGGCTCTGTCCTCGCTGTCTGTGCTTTGCAATGTTAACTAGACTCTTTCTGTCCCTAAATCATACCTTGCCCTGGTCAGTGAAGCACAAATCCTTGAGAATTCCTAGTGTCAGACTCTCCAAAGCAGATTGAAGGTTTTGTTATTCCAGTGACATCTTGAGATAAACAGAGATAGAAAAAAAATTACAAACAATGATGGGGGGCAGAGGGTGTTTTGAATCTTATTTATTTATTTGTGAGAGGAAAAAGAGAGAGAGAGAGAATGAGCACTCCAGGGCCTCTAGCCACTACAAATGAACTCCAGATGCATGCACCACTTTGTGCATTTGACTTTAAGTGCATACTTGGAAATTGAACCCAGGCTGCCAGGGTTTGTAAAGAAGTGCCTTTACCCATTGCACCATCTCTGCAGCACAGTGCTGATATTTTTCTGTTATAATCACTATACCTAGGAGATTTCTATGAAAGAGGAAGTTTATGAATCCCCTTGAAAATGTCTAAAATATCCATTTATCATGTCCATGTCCAAAATGGCCACGAATCCCATATGTCTCACTAATAGAATATAAACATCGCAAATGCAACTGGGAAGGCAAGAACAGCCAGCTGCGTGATGCTTGCCATATCTTAAGGTGCTTCAAGTTGCAATTAACTGGAAATGGTCAAGGTACACATCAAGCTTAGGGTTCATCTTTTGAATATAGTAAGAGTGATCTTTAGAAAGATTAAAGTCCCTACATATTAACCTAGGGAAATGGGACCCATGGGACCCATCCAACTGAGAGCTGTATCAAGAACGATGTGGAGGGAGAACAGGAAACAGACTGCTTACGACAGGCCAACCTTGCATAAGGGGAAAGGTATGGCAGCGCATAAACCTGAATTCTGCAAAGAGCGCCACTGTGTGGACAGGTGCGTGCGGTCCTGACTTGACACCTGCTATGGGAATGGGTGCACTCGGTGTAGGCTACTTTGTGTAAGGAGAGTCACTCCTGATGCTGTTGTGGAGAGAAGTGATACAAAAATGAAGACTGAGTTACAAAGCTCTGGTGGGGGTGGGTGTCTCGTGCAGCTCACTAGCCTCCAGAGGAAGCTGAGCTGGTCGGTAAGGAAGGGAATGGGCATAGCATGGCTCGGCCTCTTTTCCACGGACACAGGCACATTGTGATAAATGTATTCATCTTGGTGGGTGGTGAGGTTTGAATGAAATGTTCCCCCACAGGCTCCTTTGTTCTGAATATTTCTCCCCCGGCTGGTAGCAATTTGAGAAGGTTCTGTGGCCTTTGGGAGGTGGAGGAGGTATGAGGGGGTGATCTTTCAGGTGATATAGCCCCCCCCCCCCCCGCTCGAAGACTAGCAGATAGACAACTTCCTTCCTGCTGACGTGGAGCTGTGACCAGGGCTTCCTGCTCAGGCCTGTCCAGATGGTTCCTGGACAAACACCCGACCAACAGCCGCTTATGGGAGGAAAGGATGGATTCTGGCTTACAGATGCAAAGGGAAGCTTCCTGATAACAGGGGCTAAACCGTGGCAGGAGCAGAGGCTGGACGTCCCCTCCTGGCCAACATCAGGTAGACAACAGCAGCAGTAGAGTGGACCAAACTCTGGAAAGGGGAAGCTGGCTGTAACACTCATAATTCCACCCCCCAACTAAACGCCTCTAACAAAGCTCCGATTCCCAAAGTGCCATCCATTGGGGACCTAGCATTCAGAAAAATGTGAGTTAATGGCAGGGGTAGTGGGGGATAACTAACTGGAGCCACCAAAGAATTTATTTTTAAGATCGAACATTAAAACGTGTTCATTTTAATAGCTAACTGAGGTCTGGATGACCAGAGAAAACCTTTGATTGTGTGGGTGGAGAGGGCAGCCAAAGCATTTGGAGACGTGATGGCAAGAAACAAAAGCCTGGATAACCTCTAACCTGTAGTTGCCTGGGTAACAGATTCTCTTGATCAGGGAAGAAGAGTCCAGAAAGAGACATTCCCTTGTCAACCTGAGCATGCGCTCACCTTCAAGTGGGGAGTCATCCAATTCCTAGAACACCTCCATGAACAAAAGTCGCTAATGATGTCCAGGGAGGAAATCAAAGCAAATGCCAAAGTAACATCACACAACAGCAAAATGACTACACCTGAAGGATAATGCATTCCAGACCTCACCTTCCCTGTCTCTTCCCAGGCTACTCTATCTGTGGGCTGGATCAAGAGGACAAATGAGGACCCAGATAATGTGTATTTAATGTGTAAATTAGAAAGCGTATGGCCCAGAAGCCAAAAAGCTCTGTCTCCCCACCCCCCCATACACACACACACACACACAAACACACACACACACACACACACACACACACACACACACTGCCAGGCAGCCTGGAAGCCGGGTTGGCATTCATTGGCTGCAGTGGGACAGGTAGAAACTGTTCCAGGCTCAGGACCCCTCTGGAGTGGTAAAATTCACCAAGCCCAGAAAAAGAGAGTGAGCTGTGAAACTATCCTAGGCAGAAACAAGCCAGGCAGGCACTCCTGTTCCACACTTCGTATTTCTAACTCAGGATTCTTCACCGGTTGACAACCTCAGCAGATGAGGGAAAGAAGTGACAACGCTCGTGCAGCTCCGTTTGCCAAGCCACCACCTGTGTAATCTGGGGTGACCAACATTAGACAAGATGCAGCCTCTCTCCCACAGGCCTCCTCCAGCAGAGACCATGACTGTAACCACCCTGCATATTTTGCACGCTCTTCCTTGAACATTCTTGCTAGCTCCCGTGTGCTCCTCTTGATCCTAGAGCTCAGTATGGCTCATACATCCTTCCCAGGTAATTCCAATTTGCTCGACTGGTCACACACATGCACAGTTTCTTCTGAGACAGGAGGAGGACGTGCTTATGTTGCAGCATTTCAGACACGCCAGGACGTGAAAGCTTGCGACACAATGCACCAATTTAAGGTGGCTGTCCTCTTGCAGTTTAAGGTGGCCCTCTAGACGCATGCAGTGCCACCACCAACAAATGACTTTTTTTTTTTTGTGGTAACACTGCCTTTATTAGAATACCTGTCACCTCCACCTCTCTCCCTATATTCTTTCTTCCCTCGCTCTCTCTCTCCCACACACATACAATTTATCACCAACTAGACACCCCTTCCCTGCTCATCTGAAAACGTGTACATCTGTGTTTGCACCCACCTTTATCTTTCCCAGAAAGAGCCTCACCATGGGCATCCTCTCACCCCACCACCTCAGAAACGACCTGATTTGTAAGTAGAGCAATGATAGATGTCACCTGTTACATTCAGACGCGACTCTGGGGGTGGAAGGGGACGCTCCCTTAATCCCAATGGCTTGGACACAGAGGCACAGGGAAAGAGGACTCGTGTAAGGACAAGGTTAGAAACTTGAGTGGCTTATCTACAAGCCAGCAGTGCCTAAAGCTACTGGAAGCTGGATCAGGTCAAAAAAATAAAAATAGGGCTGGGGAGATGGCTTAGCAGTTAAGCGCTTGCCTGTGAAGCCTAAGGACCCCGGTTCGAGGCTCGGTTCCCCAGGTCCCACGTTAGCCAGATGCACAAGGGGGCGCACGCATCTGGAGTTCGTTTGCAGTGGCTGGAAGCCCTGGCGCGCCCATTCTCTCTCTCTCCCTCTATCTGTCTTTCTCTCTGTGTCTGTCGCTCTCAAATAAATAAATAAATAAATATTTTTTAAAAAATAAAATAAAATAAAAATAAAAATAAAAAGACCTTCTGCTAAGGAACGTGCTCAAGGCTTTGGTTTCACTTCCAGCAACTGGGAGCATACATAGACTTCCGTTGTCAAAGGCACTTAGTTCACGGCACTTGGCTAGGGCAGCTCTCACAGACGATTAGAGTAGCCATTCTCAAAGCGTCATGGACTTCTCTTGATATGCTTTCTTAGGGCACTAATCATATGGGCGGATTTAGGGTTTCTGTCGCTTGGTGCTGCTCACTTGTGTTCCTCTGGAGTGCCACTGTTCCACCAGATTAATTAGCAGGTGTTGGCACCGTGCTGGCACACAGGAGGGCATAATAAATATAGAGTGAGAAGATGATGGGTGGATGGATGGATGGATGGATGGACAATTGAAAAGATATAAGTGAAAGGAAACTTTTCAAATACTTGGGTGAGGCAGCAGACATGGCATGACATGAGCTTTAAATATATATATTTTTTTAAATCACAGTGAAAAACATCCTTCTACGTGGTTACCCTTACAGGAACTCTGACAAAATACTATATCCATTTAAGTTTTCTTTTCTCCCTATTTTACATAGAGCTAAATTTAGACACATTTCTGGCACTTAAAAGTCCATGATTATTTTCCCTGTTTCTAAATAATGTCAAGAGGGGGAAAAAAAATACCTTTTAATTCTAAAGAAATCCAGTTCTGATTTTATCCCTGATCTTGTTCCTGTCAATGATCTAGTCTCCTTGGCCACATAAATAGATCTGGTAGGAACCTCCAGGGGGCAAAATGTCCCTACACTTAGAAGAAAGAAAACAAGCTCTATTTGCGAAATAAACTTTAGGGGC
Organism: Jaculus jaculus; assembly: GCF_020740685.1. Classification (NCBI taxonomy): domain Eukaryota; kingdom Metazoa; phylum Chordata; class Mammalia; order Rodentia; family Dipodidae; genus Jaculus; species Jaculus jaculus. Next base: position 14,882,612 of record NC_059104.1, on the reverse strand, counting down.
TATGCAAGACTGTAGCCTGAGGGAAATAAGGAGAAATGAGTGTTTTCATAATAATCCCTTAAAAGGGGAAATGTCACCTTAATTTAATTGGGGCTTTGCTATCATATTTCTGTTCTATCTATGACACAGTTAAACTCTATTATCCAAAGCACTGACCCAAGATGAGCTACTTTTTCTCAAAGAAAAAAAGAAAAAACTCCTGACATCATTTTTCCACCACTGTCTTTTTGAATCCTTCAGTTCTGAATTAATTATTCAGAGTAAGAATTTCAGTTGCAAGGGCTGGGGCCTGCAGAGGCGGAACAGCACATTACACACTGTAATGTAGATTTATTCCTAGAAATAAATGTTTTATTATTTTTATTTATTTATTTGAGAGCAGCATACAGAGAGAGAAAGAGGAGGAGAGAGAGAGAGAATGGGCATACCAGGGCCTCCAGCCACTGCGAACAAACTCCAGATGCATGCACTCCCTTGTGCATCTGGCTAATGTGGATCCTGGGGAATCGAGCCTTGAACTTATGCTTCACAGGCAAGCGCTTAACCACTATGCCATCTCTCCAGCCCTAAATAAATGTTTTAATAATACAACTTATGCAGAATAAGCTGGGCTTGGTGTCACATGCCTATGATCCTATCTTTCTGGTGGCAGACACAGGAGGATCCCCATAAGTTTAAGGCCAGTCTGGGCCATACAGCAAGTTCCGGGTAAGTCAAGAATATATAACAAGAGTCTGTCTCAAAACAACAACTAATATGTATGTACACACACACACACACACATATACACACACACCACATATTTATGTAAACTAGCAAGTTCTTGCTCACAGGGACACACAGGTGATGGACATCATAACGTGAGTAATTCCCTAGCGCCCAGCACCCAGGATGACTCCAGAAAGAACACTATTTGCCCAAATCTTGAACTCGACAGGCTGGAAGGATGGCTTAGCGCTTAAGGCGTTTGCCTGCAAAGTCAAGGGACCCAGGTTCGATTCCCCAGGATCCAAGTTAGCCAGATGCACAACGGGGCACACGTGTCGAGTTTGTTTGCAGTGGCAGGAGGCCCTGGTGCGCCCATTCTCTGTCTCTATCTCTCTCCCTCATTCTCTGTCAAATAAATAAATAATAAGATATATTTTGAACTTGACAACTGAGTAGGATATTATTAGGACTAAGCACATGCTTTAAAGTACTTCGCTGCCTTGCCTAATCCTGCTTTGTGTGGATGTAATTCATATTGAGCATGGCCCATAGAGTCTACCTCTGGGGAAATCTATTCCCAAGCTTAGGAAGTATACTGTCGTGCTTAGATGTTAAATGGTAGTTGCCTCCTCTAGGGCTACTGCTTACCAGTGTTTACAGACAAGCTAGCTCAAATGCTGTCTGATCTCACGGAAGAGTTGCTGTTCAAACACACAGCAGCATCCCAGTGCTGGTGACCTTAGAGATCTACAAGTGGAGAAAACATTGCCCAAGTGAGTCTTTTGGAATCATCATCACAGTAGCTCAGGTTGGTTAAAGACAATGCTAGTGGGCCTGGAGGGATGGCTTTGAGGTTAAGGCTATAGACTGTAAAGCGAAAAGACCCAGGTTCAATTCCCCAAGACCCACATAAGCCAGATGTACAAGGTGGTGCCTGCTCTAGAGTTCATTTGCAGGGGCTAAAGGCCCTGGAACACCCATTCTTCTCTCTATCTGCCTCTCTCTCTCTCTCTCTCTCTCTCTCTCTCTCTCTGCCTCTTTCTCTCTCAAATATAATTAAAAAATAAAAAAAAAATTTTTAAGACAATGCTGGGGCAGACACGAGGTGGTTTTTTTTTTTAACTTAGGTAACATGTTGTTTTGAATGTTCTGAGTGAAGCAAATTGTCAGATTACATGGGAACCATATAAATTCAACAAAGACCCCTCAGGGTCTATTAACATATTCATGGCCTTCCAATAGTGGCACCTTGTCATCTCCATCTCAGATCAGCATCCAGTGCAGATGAGGCAAATACCCAGCGAAGACCGTCACAGTTCTCTCCTCTTCTGGGTAATTTTGACTCTGCAACATGTACAAGGGAAAGTACTAACAACCTAAAAGTTGCACTCTCTTGAAATTCCTGTAATCTGCCTAGCTTCTCCCTGCTGAGCCTTACTAGTCACAAAGCTGACACAAAAGGAATGTCTTGAGGGCTGGAGAGATGGCTTGGTGGCTAAAGGAACTTGTTTGCAAAGTCTGATGACCTGAGCTCGATGCTCCAGTACCCATGTAAAGCCAGATACATGAAGTGGCACATGTATCTTCGTTGGTTTACACTGGCAGGAAGCTCTGTCATGCACTTTCTCTCTCTCTTTCTTTCTCTCTCTCTCTCTCTCTTTCAAATAAATGAATAAAACTATTCTTAAAAAAGAAATGCCTTGAGTATTGCCAAACACAGAATAAGTGCTCAGTTATATTTGAACTAATTAATAAATGAATATGAAAATATCTGCCTACGTTCATTATATAACTTCCGGGGCTGGAGAGATTTCTCAGTGGTTAAAGGCACTTGCTTGTAAAGCTTGACAGTCTGGAGTTTGTTTGCAATGGCAAAAGACTTAATGCACCCATTTTCTTTCTGTCTCTCTAGGTCTCTCTCTCTCTTTCTCTCTCTCTCTCTCTTCATAAGGAAATAAAGATATTAAAAGAAAAACAATGCATCTTTCAATTTGCAATCTCAGGCATTGAACCCAAATAATTAAAGTAACAAAATTAATCAAGTGGAGCATATATAGGATAGTACTTTTAGTTTAAGTAGATAAATGAGGTCAATTGCTTGCTGTCAGAATTGCTTAATTACAGAATTCATCGACCTGATTCATTGTCTCTGACACTGTCATTGACCAAACGTGAGGACAATTAACACATTTTAAAATGATGGATTTGAGGGCTGGGAAGATGGTTTGACAAGCCTGCAACCTGGGGTGCAATTCCTTAGCCACCCATGTGAGCTGGACACAAAAAGTAGTACAAATGTCTGAAATGAGGCCCTGGTATACACACACACACACACATGCAAATTAATTAGTTAATTAAAATGTAATGAATAATTTGGATCATGGGAAGTACAAAATATAAATTCATATAGAAAACCTAAAACCAAGGTTGATAAAGGATTAAGAAATCTACAGGGATTGGGTCCATTTTTTCCTGCACGTCTACATTCTAATGGCTTTCAAAGGGTAAAATTAATCTCAAATCGGACACGCGCTATGGTGTTTGAATGTAAAATGTCCCCTGTGTGTTTAAACACCTAATATATAACAGTTTGTTTACATACTTAATCCCTAGGTGATGTGGCTGTTCTGACAGGCTGTGGAATCTTTCGGAGGTAGAACCTCAGCAGAGGAAGGTGTCACTGAGAGCAAGCCTTAAGACGTCATAGTCCAGCTCCACTTGCTATAAGTTTCTCTGTTTCTTCCCTGCTGGAGTGGCTATGGGACACTGGCTTCCTGCCTCTGCCAGGCTTTCCATATCATGGTGGACTCCACCCTCAAGAAATATAAACAGAAATAAATACTTTCCTTCCCTAAGTTGTTGCTGGTCAGGTATTTCATGCTATCAGTGAGGAAATAATGAAAACATATGTCCTTTCTTTTTGAAGCAGATCAGCTTATTGAACCATTTAGATATGCTGTGGCAGAATTTTTTTTTAATCCAGTCTTGAAGTTGAGTGTTCATAAAGGCTATCATTCTCCTTGGATCATAGACTTGATCTTACAAGTACAATAATGCTTGTTCTATTCTTCAGAGGTCCATGTGCCCCCAATGGCTAGAGATCCTTTTGAAAGTTTAAAAAAAAATGTAGCCCAAGGAATAAGTGTTCTCCATTTTGTCTCAGAAAGGATCAGTATTATTTGTCCCTTAGCCTATTATTTATCCACTTAAAATTGGCCACTTTCTTGGCACATTAGCAACATTATGGTAGGGGAAAAAAGAGAGAAGCTCAAACATTTTTTATTGGCATATGCTTTAGTTATAAAAAAGAAAGAAGAATGTTTTAAAAGATCAGCTTCAAAACTCATCAAGCCCGACTAATCCCCAAATGAACTTCCATTTCCCCTGGGGCTCTCCAGAATTGTAAAGAAACGAAGAACAATGAAGATAGAAAAGATATATTGTGTGAAGAGACTAAAGATATTATATGCATATTGTATTCCCATCCCTATCCCTTCCTCCCTTGCCTACATTATTTTTCTCATTGAGCTTTTCATCTTTTAATATTCTACATATTTTTTTAATTTTACATATATTATAACACGTTATACTCTTTTATTGTCCCTCCCCAGTGGGGTTATGGTATTTACTGGGGTCCGGAAGGCCTCAGTCATTCCTTAGGAGGTACTGTACCTCGGGGTATTGTAACCCACTCTGTGGCTCTTGTGATCTTTCGGCCCCTCTTCCACAGTGCTTCCTGAGCCGTGGCAGCTCTGCTGGCGACCTGATTTAATGTTGAGTTCTTTGTAGCCTCTGGATTTCTGCTTTGGTAAGTTTTGACTAAATCATCACGTGTCTCACCATCACCCTGGGGCATCAAGCTGGCAGTAAGAGCAGCGTTCGTGACGTTGCTTCCTCTGCATCTACTTCTGGGCCCTGGCCACTCTGTGGTAGAGGTGGCATGTTTCATGGTAGGTGGCTAGCTATCTTCCTGCCTTATGGATGGAGCGAGGCTCTCTGCCATTTTCTCTGTCCTCTGTAACATTAAACACAGTCTCCAAGCTGGGTATGGTAGCTTTAATCCCAGCCCAGCACTCTGGAGGCAGAGGTAGGAGAATCGCTGTGAGTTCAGAGTCACCCTGAGACGGCACAGTGAGTTACAGGTCAGCCTGGCCTTGAATGAGACCCTACCTCTAGCCAAATAAATAAATAAATAAAAACCACAGAAGCTCCAATCAAGCACAAGCACAGATATTAGCCCACTCCTCTCCAAAAATCAGTGGTAGCTTCTCTCTGAAGACCGGATTTCCTGACCATGGGATGTTGATGTGGTTTCCAGTACCAAATATGAGTTATCTTCCACCAAATGGGCCTCGTGTCCAATCAGAAAATAGATGGTTACCTGCCGAGGCTGCATGCCACTATTGCACAAGTGTGTACTTCTTGTCCAGCTAGTTGACATTATAGTTTGTAGGGTCCCCTGCTTATCCATGCTGTGGGTGGCTGTTGCCCACCGGTGGATCCATTAGGATCTCCAGCCTTATGAGGGGCTGGCCGGCCTGGAGAGAGCTGTTTTCCCTTTCGGCTCCAGCATTATGTTCCAATGCCCTGTGACAGCAGCCTGTGGTGTCTTCAGTAATAGGGTCTTACATTTTAGCTCTGGCAGGTAATCAAGTGTTCTGGCAATGCCCTACATTATTTTGGGGACCTTATGCATCTCCCTGGACAAGAGTTCACTGTGGGAAGCAACCCAATTCCTGGCCTGGGACTTACAGGCCAGAGCCCATGGTTTTAAAGTTAAGCTTTTATTCCACTTTCTGTCTAGACTGCCCCCCATTTTATTGGTGGTTATACGTTGTAGAATGCTAGTGAGAACGAGGGTTTCAATGGAACTGATTCATGCTGTTTTAACTTTGGTGCAATTCCCTCCCCACTGTCCCCCATCTCTCCAAGCCCCTCCCTCACCTAACCTGTCAGGCAAACTCTCCTCTCTTCTGACCCAATTTCTTCCCTCACCTGGTGATGCAGTCAGGTTCACATTGCTGGTAGAAATCACCCAACCAAGAGAAGTTTGTGGAAAAAGAGGTTTATTTTGGCTTACAGACTTGAGGGGGGGGGGGGCGCTCCATGATGGCAGGGAAAACGAAGATATGAGCAGAGGGTGAACATCACCCCTGGGCCAACATAATATGGACCATAGCAACAGGAGAGTGTGCCAAACACTGACATGGGGAAACTAGCCATAACACCTATAAACCCACCCCCAACAATACACTGCCTTCAGGAGGTTTTAATTTCCAATTGCCATCAGCTGGGGAACCTAGCATCCAGAACACCTAAGTTTATGGGAGGCACCTGAATCAAACCACCACACCTGGTCTCATTCTAGTTTTATGCCCATATTCCTGGTGCTAACTACTGCATCTGTATTCATCTCCAACTGACCACATTTGGGAACCTCATTTACAGTCTACATAATTTTTATCTTTGCTTCTTTCCTTGTTCCCCTACTGTTGCAGTCCGGTTCGCATTGCTGGTAGAAATCACCCAACCAAGAGCAGCTTCTGGGAAAAAGAGATTTATTTGGCTTACAGGCTCGAGGGGAAGCTCCACAATGGCAGGGGAAAACAATGGCATGAGCCGAGGGTGGACATCACCCCCTGGCCAACAGAAGGTGGACCACAGCAACAGGAGGGTGTGCCAAACACTGGCATGGGGAAACTGGCTATAAAGCCCATAAGCCCGCCCCCAACAATACACTCCCTCCAGGAGGCATTAATTCCCAAATATCCATCAGCTGGGAACCTAGCATTCAGAACACCTAAGTTTATGGGGGACACCTGACTCAAACCACCACACCTACTGAAAAAAATTCATTCAAAAGATATTTTCTAAATGCTTTTTTTTAAGGTTTAGTATTATTTATTTATCTACTACAGAGAGACAAAGTGAGAATGGGTGTGCCAGGGTCTTTAACCACTGCAAACGAATTCCAGACGCATACACCACCATGCGCATCTGGCTTATGTGGGACCTGTAAAATTGAACGTTGGTCCTTGGGCTCTGCAGGTGTGTGCCTTAACCACTAAGCAATCTCTCCAGCCCTGAAGAGATATTTTCTGGTGAAAATTTTAAACTACCCTTGGCACACAGTAGGCACTTTGTAAGTCTTTGTTGAGTTGAATAAACCTCGTGAAAATATAAGTATGGTCTGTAAACACATGACTGGCCAGGGTCCAGATCTTTCCATCAGCATTTATTGCAAGTAGACTGTGTTGTGCTGTTCTCTCAAGCACTGACTACCAAGTCATGCTTCTCATAAACAGTAAGTTCAATAACAATTCTAAAATTTCTAAAATTCTAAAAATTCAGCAATTTATAATGTGCTCTTCTATGAGTGGTATCATTTGATGGGCAAGGTTTGTGTCTATTCTTTCCACACCATAAGCATGATTACTAAAATCTAAGAAGATGAAGAGTTTATCTCAAGTCACCAAACTCGGGAAGCACTGGAGACCAGACGTGAGGCTAGATCCTCTGAAAGCAAAGCTTGTCTCTTTCCCCTGGGTACAAGTGGATCCCCAGTACAAACTGCCCTTTGTCCAGCATCTCTATCAATGGGCATTTCAAGGACCAGTAACCCCTTATCCCAAATGCTTCTAAGTCAGATTGTTCAAGGCCACATTATCCACGGTAACTCTTACTTGACTGTTAGACAAGATGGAATAGAAAATAGATGTTTGATTATCTCTGGGGGTCTTATTTCCTCTCATTCCTATTCCTCAACAGCTGATTGAAACAAATAAAGCAAAAGTGTGTCAGACCCTCTGCTAGACATTGAACATACAGCAATGAACAAGAAAGGCTTGGGGAAAAAAACGATGGTTTGATCTTTTCTTATCATGATTTGGGCTCTTCTCTAGCTGTCTTGAATCTGAGGTAAATTAGGTTGGAAATTTCATAAAAAGGAGATTTCTCTGCACTCATAGTTTTCTAAGAAAATTCAAACAGGTTACAGCCAAATTGTTTTAACTGTAGTTTGAAAGCTTTTTATGAGTCTAAATGACATCATGAGTTCAAAATTATCATTTAAATTTTTTGTGCATTTAAAGAGCTCTTATCTCTTGGGCTTTATGGTTGTTTGGGGAAAAAGGGTCAACTTGGGAGGTAGACAGGAGTACTACAGCCTGCCCTTCCATTTCCCCAAATTTGCCACACAGGAGGAGCTCCCCACTTTTTCCTTTCTTTCTCGTGCTTTGATGGTTGAAGCCAGCATGTTACATAGGCAGTATCGCTCAGCTGCATGCCCAGCCCGAGTGCCCCTATTTCTTTAGCTGCTGATGAAATTGTTTTCTTTCTTTCTTTTTTTTTTGTTTGTTTTTTTTTTTTGTTTTGTTTTGTTTTTTGAGGTAGGGTCTCACTCTGGTCCAGGCTGACCTGGAATTAACTCTGTCATCTCAGGGTGGCCTTGAACTCATGGCAATCCTCCTACCTCTGCCTCCTGAGTGCTGGGATTAAAGGCATGTGCCACCACGCCCGGCTTTTGAAATTGTTTTCTGGCAGATGCTCCCACATGGTGCGATGTGGCCCATCAGGACCTGTTTTCATCTATTTGTGCTCCTAGAACAAAATATATGGAACAGGCAAGTACATAAAGAACAGAAGTTTATTTCTCACAGTTCTGGACGCTGGGAAGTCCAACCTGAAGGCATCAGTGCCTTAAGCATCCATGGCACCATCCTCTCACACCAGAAGGCAAAGTGACAAAAAGTTTAAAAAAAAAAAAAACACTAAACTGATCACTGTAAGTTCGAGGCCAGTCTGAGACTACATAGTGAATTCCAGGTCAGCCTGGGATAGAGCAAGACTCTACCTCGAAAAACAAAAGGGAAAAAAAAAAAAAAATCCAAACTGCTTCCGGCCATTTTAGGCTCTCATCTCTCACAAGGGTGGAGCTTCATGACTGATTTACTTCCCCCAGATCCCCATCGCTTAACACCACCACAATGGAGATTAAGTCTCAACGCGAAGTTGGCAGGGACATTCAGACAATAACAGCGTAGAACTCATCATGGGGCACTCAATTTCACGGCTTGAATCCCAATGAGACAGCTTCAGTGTAATCCATTTTGCAAAAGATACCCACTTGCTGGGGGAAGAGCAACTGTGGACTTTTCATTTGTTTTGCAACCACAGCCTAACAGCCACCACACAAATGCCTCAGAAACCCAGGGCTGAATTTCTCATCCTTGGAAGTGGCCATTCTGACCATTCTCACATTGCACACATACGGTTGTGTTGTCTCCTTTCATTTGGGGTAGTTTTTCGGTGTGCAGAATGTGAATTTCTTGCCCAAGTTCAGGCCCCATCATAAGTGCTGGGACACTATGTGCGTTTCTGGTGTTTAGAAGCACATGTGAGTGTGTAAGTGATAGCCATCAGTCCCGTTTAGCGAGTTTAGCTCGGAAGTAGTGATTATGCTAGGTGCTGCATAATCAAAGAGAAAATTCCTTTCCGTGCTTTGGAAGTGAGGGGGTGGGGGATGGAGAATGGACAGCTAACCGACACTGATAATTTGGGGGCCTAATCAATGCCCTCGCTGGGTAAGTAACTCGCCCACGGTTACACAGTAGAAGCACTAAATTTCAGGTTTGTCTGATCTCAGGCTTTACACAGGCTATCACCCTGTTCCAATCTTGGGATTGTCTCCAGAGCTTAACTGTGTCCAGTTAATTACAACAATAGTTAATACGCAGCAGGCACCATCAGTGCATTGCATATTAAGGAATAAATATTACTACAGTTGACGAAGGTGAAATATAGGCAGCTTACGGGTCTTGCTCAAATTCAGCCAGCTTTATTTATAAGTCATGGAATTGAAATTTGAAATCAGACAACTTAGTCCTGGAGGCTTTGTTGACACACTCAGTATTATTATTTTGGTGTCTCATCTCATAAGACACCTTTGAACACAATTTTGCCAAAACATGAGAGCTGAGATATTTTCCTTTGATGCTATCTATTTTTACATACCCACTTCAAGCTTTTCTTGGTATCTCCTCTGCAGGGTCTGAACATGGAGGTTTCTACCTGTCAGCCCAGCTAAGAAAGAGGGAATGTCACATTTGACACCAACTTCAGCAACAGAGGGAGACCTTGTCTCAAAAGTAAAATTAATTTGCCCCAGGAATTCAGGTTTTAAAACTCACCAGAGCAAATATAGCCCCATTCTGACTAGAGACACTTCATCTAGAATTAATCCCCTTTATCCACCCAACCTAAAACAGATTCCTATGGACACAAACTAAATCGAGTATGAAAGAGAATGGTTCTGCATGAGATTCACTGCTAGTCTTCTGTTTAACTTTCATTCGCCCATTGCAGGGAGAAGATAGAAAACATCTTTCTGTGGTAGCCGGTAGGATCATGGGCAGTGGAGTGGGGGATGTGGGGTGACCCAAGGAGCAGATCTCCTTGATGCTGGTCAAGTTTGTGCACACTCAGCCGTGCCATTCTTGTTCCAAGCTTTCTCCCACCTAGCCCTGGACCTATTCCCCTCTCCAATTTTGTTCCCTGGGTAAAGCACTAGCAATCTATTTAGAGCAGAGCTCTGATTTGGACGTCAAATAAAACTGATTGATTATATGATTCCGTAAAGGTCGCCTCAAAAGGTGAAATGATTTCTGCCGCTGAAGAGCATATATAAATCCAACTTGTTTGTGACAAGACTTGCCCCACTGTAGGAAGATGGAATCTTGGATCTGTATGTAGTCCTAGAAAACGATACCTAATTTTCTTTATCCTTCTTCATTTTTCTTTCAGTGCTGAGTACAGAACCCAGGGCCTTGTATATATAATGGTGGCTCTACCATTGAACTCCAGCCTCACCTCTCAAATTAGACATTGGAATTGGCTCAGGAACTCACACTCTTTAGGTACCAGAGAAGCTTCCCTATGTAAAGACAGCATGGCTAAGTGAGAAATTGTTCATTGTTAATTGGTCCTAAAGCAGATGTATAAGAATGAAACAATTAAATCAACATACCACTCCTGTGACAAAATGAATGACACTTGTCATACCTGCTGCTTACGTTGTCAGTATCAGTTATGAGCTCTAGAATATGAGGTCTCCAAATGACTAAGAAGATGAGTATATGACCAGAAGCTGTCCATTCTCCATCCCCCACCCCCTCACTTCCAAAGCACAAAAAGGAATTTTCTCTTTGATAAAATTTTAATTTTGCTTAGAAGAGGACTTAGCACAGAGTGGACCCTCTATAAAACTAGGTTGTGGGCTGGAGAGATGGCTTAGCCATTAAGGCACTTTCCTGCCAAGCCAAAAGACCCAGGTTCAATTCCACAGGAACCACGTAAGCCAGATGCACAAGGTGGCGCACGCATCTGGAGTTTGTTTACAGCATCTGGAGGCCTTGGTAGGCCCATTCGTTCTCTCCCTCTCTCCCTCTTTCTCTCTCAAATAAAAAAATAAAATATGCATAAAACTAAGTTGTATGAGTTTCACAGTGTCTCCAATTCCTCTCAATGTTCTGGGCTGTGTCAAAATGCCTCGGCTCCCTTGGCCAAATGGAGGCAGGAAGCATTAGGAAGTGGGCGAACGAATATGGCTGAACCTTGAAGGAATGAAGGTGTGTACTGTTGGGTGGGATCATCCACAGCCTGTAGGAAACACCGTAGTCATGGACTAGGACATGATGCTGCTGGGTCGAAAGCCAAAGGATGCATGCTGTGTTATCGTCACAGCAGCCCTCACACAATGACCACCCAAGGGTGACACACTGGGGGAAGCTAGAAGTCACTTCAAGGCATGGGACGAGGAATTGAATGTAACTATTCCGATGTGCCCAGTGCTGGGGCGATCTTCCCCTAATACATGGAACTAGCCTAAAAGGAGGAAGGAGGATGGATGGCTTCATCCACTGATGACTGGCAGAGCGGTGACACCTACTTTGGCCGTAGGGTTCGGTGGTTGCTCTTGGAGCTTCTCAGTGTGTGCAGTCACCAAGCTGGGGGGGGCAGCCCTCATTGCTGCTTGCCAGGCTGGTCCGTAGTACCTGTAGCCTGCCTGCCCTACATTAGCCCTGGCTAACTTCCCACAGCCCTCAGCTGAGAGCTCAATTCCTTCAGGAATCTTGCCTGCTTCACAGATGGGTGTAGGGGCCCCTCTGTGTTGCTATTTACATCACTGATGTCACTCATATATAGGTTCTTTAAAGGCAAGAGCCAAATCCTGTGTAGATTTCTGTACTCTATGCCTGAAATAAACCACATTTGCGGTGTGGATGAGAGAGGCAGGGTTTTACTATGTAGCCCAAACTGGCTTGGAATCCACTATACAGTATAGGCTCACCTCACATATGTGATTCCAGTGTCTCAGAAACACAAATGTGCACCAACATGCCTGACTCATAATTTATGTGTGTGTGTGTGTGTGTGTGTGTGCACGTATTTGTCCTTTGTTTGTTTTGTTTTGTTTTTCAAGGTAGGGTCTTGTTCTACCCCAGGCTAACCTGGAATTCACTATGTAGACTCAGGGTGGCCTCAAACTCACAGCGATCCTCCTACCTCTGCCTCCTGAGTGCTGGGATTAAAGGCATGTGCCACCATACCTGGCTATAAACTATATTTGTTTTAAGTTGCCTTAATCTAGCAGAAACACAAAGCAAAGGAGTGTCTTTCTTAGAGTTAAAAATTTTATCACTAATAGGAATTTCTTTAAGGATACTAGAGGGTGGTAAGGTACATGAGAGAAGACATGCTCACAAGCGGAGAGGCTTTCAGGAGGGGATGAGCTCAACTTCCCACGCTGTGGGCACACTCTTGTCAGTGTCAGTGACCAGTTCTTTCCACCTTTATTTTGGCTATGTGGAGAAGCTGTTCTTCTCTGGACCTAGGCTGCATATATTCCTTAAGTCCATTCCCTTCCCAAAACCTAAATGTAAAGGACTAAAAATGGAGGAATCTGAGGCTGGAGAAATGGCTTAGCGGCTAAAGCGCTTGCCTGTGAAGCCTAAGGACCCATGTTCAACTCTCTAGAACCCACATAAGCCAGACACATAAAGGTGAGGCAAGTGCAAGGTCGCACATGCCCACTAGGTGGTGCAAGTGTCTGGAGTTTGATTGAAGTAGCTGGAGGCTCTCTCTCTAAAAAAATAATAATAATAAAAATAAAATAAATAAATAAAATAAAATTTTTAAATGGAGCTATCTCAACAGGCCAAGGAAAAATGTGAAATAAGTGTATGGTGATTGAGGAATGGAAGCGCCTCTGAAAGATGGAAAGAGAATACATAAGTGACCACTAATTAACAAGGAAACAGCTGGGAGTTGTGTGTCTTTACAAGCAACCGCTAACAAGAAGCAAACTGGCTCATGTTGCAAAGCCTGGCACCAGCTGAAGGGCTGGATGCGTGAGATGCCCTGGAAGGTTGGCTCAGAGTGGCAGGGTTGCCTGTACGAAGGGCAGTGTCTAGATATCACCTCGTAATTACAACGAATGGCCTTCATGATGTCCACATCAGAAGGCATCTTTCCCTCAAAATCTGAATCAGAGAATCCCCAGACTCCAAAACATCATGACCACTGGGGAGGAGCGTCAAAGGGGCGAGTCAATGCCCTAGCAAGAAGGGCACACTCTCAGCTCCCAGGTTACACTGGCAGCCAGATCCCAGCCCGTCTCTGGAAGGACATCCCAGGATTCTTTCCTTTTGGTATTGCTGGGGCCTTCCACCCGTGACCTTATGCATGCTAGGAAGTGCTTTCTCACTGAACTGCACGCTCGGCCTCCAGCACCCAGCTGCTGAGGAATAAACTACCTTGTAGAGCACATAGGCATGCCTCTGAGGTTTCAACTGATAACTGAACGTCTCAGCGGACCAAGCCCAACAAGAGAGCCTTCCAACAAACAACCTTTGCCCACGGCCTCCCGAACAGTTTGGCCGAGGCATTCCCAAAGCTTCTCTGTAATCTTGGACTCTTCCCACCCAGTGCCTGCTGTCACAGGGCCAGGTCTGCACTGAAGCCTGAAGACTCTTCCGGCTTCCTTCTCTGTTATCATTCTTGGCCGTCTTTCCTAATAACTCCTTTCTGTACAGCTAGAGCTCCTGAGGAGGGTTTTTCTTTTCCCCCTCAGTAGATCTGATTCAACAAATCTTGAAGAACGGTCTGAGAAAACAGGGGTTTTGATGGAGTTTGGGGACTGGCTTATTTGCTACTTAGCAGGAAAGAAACACCCCTTTTCCTCCAGAGTCTCTCTCGGCATGGTGCCTAAAGCACTGGTAATTGCTGGCTAAGGTGATGCTCAGAGCACTGGACATTTTTATAGGTGATAACCAAATGTTCCAGGAGAAATGAAAACCCCTTGCCAGCATAATGATTCCAAATACCCGGGCATTTATAAGCTAGGGGAAGAACAATGCCCACAACCACAGTGGAGTTAGCTGGTGGTTGCTAATTTGTATTGACAGGAGGCAGAGGGAAGCTGAAAAGCTGAGAGCAGCGAACAGAACGAAAGGCTAAGTTTGAGAGCCAGAGGCCCTCCTTTTCCTGCTGCGGAAGGAGGGTGGCTGGACTGGATAGAGACGCACACTTCCAGAGGCATCTAAATACATGTCTAAGGAAGGTTTGTTATGTGATGAGTAACTTGTGGTGACCAGTCAAGCGGACATTGTCTCCATGGGACCCCCATAGAAATACCCTTTGGGTGTGTCTATGAGGGTTTTTTCAGAGAGGTTTAACTGAGGAGGGAAAAACCCGCCTTGAATGTGGTTGGCACCATTCCATGGACTGGGATTCTGGACTGAAGGAAAAAGAAGACTAGCTGAGCACCAGCCTTCATCCTCCCTGTGGACGTAACGTGGCCAGCCGCCTGGCATTCCCACTGCCACGCCTTCCCTGCTGTGAACCACAGTAAACTCTTCTTGCCCTGAGTTGTTTCATTCTGTTACTTTGTTGCAGCAAGAAGAAAAGTAACTAATAGAGCCAAGAGAAAATTGAGAAGGCTCAAACCCAGAATGGGATATCTGGATAGAATTTTTTCCCAAGGGCTTTAGCTATACACATGGCCTTGACCCCTCAGAACATTCCAGATGGTTCCTCCCAGAATTATGAAAGCATTGTTTCTGCCCTGCCACCTCCAAGGTTACTGACTTCCCTCCCTCATCTCCTGTCTGTAGGCAGATAACTCATGTGAAACCCCAGCACTCCAGCTAAGAACCTGCTAAGTCTCAGGAAGAGAGAAAAGATGACTGACTACAGAAGCTGGAAGGATGGATGGATAGGCATCTCTTGGGTGCTGGCATCCAAACTCAGATCCCCTTGCTTGCATGGCAAACATTTTACCCACTGAGCCATGTCTCCAGACCTGACAAGTTGTACTTCTTAATGACACCATGTATTCTCTGGCCAGACCATTCCTGAAGGCCCAGGTGAGTTGCATACTCTGAGGCCTCAAAAGAAACATAGTCCCTAGAAAGAACTTCAGGACTCATGTGGTCTATTCACCTGAGAGGACCTTCACTGCCTAGTCTTTTGTGTCTTCCCCTTACCATCTTCCAGATGATGTTAGGCATTTCCATGTCATTAGCATAGACCAAACATGTTTCAGTTTCTGTAGCTGTGAGCTTTCCCCAAAACCTTGAGACCTCGGGCAGGGTATCTGATCTTGTGCTCCAAGAAAGTGCCCAAAAGTCAACATGTTCTTGCATATCTATTTTTTTTATATATTCTGGACACCTTGACCCCATCACTCTCAAAAACTAACCTCGGGGAGGGGGTTTACCACAGTGACACCTCCTAAGAGATGCCTACCCATTCTTTCACGGAATCTAGAGCTCACTGATCTGACTAGAAAGCCAGTGATCCCCCAGGGATTCCCTGTCTCTGCCTCCCCAGCGTTGTGATTACAGGCACCTGATGTCTACCTCCGACCTCCACATGCACATGCACATACATGCAACCACATACATACAAATATACACACATGCATGCATGCATAACACACACTCACAAAGTACAACTCGTCCTGTAAAAAAGCAACCATCTGATTGGCTCGGACAGAACGCCTCCCTGAGGAGCTTGGGCAAGGCACCGTTGCCCTTTCCCCTAATAAACTTGTGAAATGTACTGGCAGTTGCATCTTTATATGTGTTCTTGCAGGAAATGCAACCAATTGCAACGGAATGAGTTGTAGGTAAGGACAGCTTGTAGGGAAGCTCCTATTTATTCCATGAAGGAGACCAGCAAAGGCCACTCCAACGCCAGAGAAATGGCAGACCAAGATTCTGATTCCAGACTCCAGAAACAACCATCTACCATTGCCGCCTGGCTCCACCCACTTTCCACCCCGGACAGTGTATTTTCCACTCTTGCTTCATGCTTGCTAAAAATAAACCTTGATGACTTGCTTGCTTGAGAAAACAAACAAACAAACAAACAAAAGGCAACCATGGTAGACTGGAACTAGAGGATGGAGGACGGCAGTCAGAACAACTTCAACAACAGTCACAATGATGCAGTGGAACTGATTTGTTTTGTCTTTGTACTGAGGTCTGTTGGAGAGTTGGTGGAATAATTGATGATCGGCAAATATAAACTTAATGAAAAAACAAATAAGCTGCATAAGAAAGAAGTAATAAGATTGTACTCTGTAGCTCAAGATGAGTAATTATTAGTGAACTGAACACTGTATTTTTTTTTCTTTTCAATTTTTTTTTTATTAACAACTTCCATGATTGTAAACAATATCCCTTGGTAATGCCCTCCCTTCCCCACTTTCCCTTTTGAAACTCCGTTCTCCATCATATCCCCTTCCCCTCTCAATCAGTCTCTCTTTTATTTTGATGTCATCATCTTTTCCTCCTATTATGATGGTCTTGTGTAGGCACTGTCAAGCACTGTGAGGTCATGGATATCCAGACCATTTTGCGTCTGGGGGGAGCACATTCTAAGGAGTTCTACACTTCCTTTGGCTCTTGCATTCTTTTCCCCACCTCTTCTGCGATAGACCCTGAGCCTTGGAAGGTGTGAACACCATATTTACTTAAGTAAGAAAAAAAAATGTTATACAACCATTTGGAGAAAACAGAGGGAAGGAAAATGTCGGGGAACTGTAGGATTTTTCTAAAGCTGACTCAATTTTATCTCTCATAGGAAAAATTCAATAGAAATGTCTTAAATGAGCTGGGTATGGTGGTTCACATCTGTAATTCCAGCACTCGAGAAGCTGTGGTAGAAAGATTAGAGTGAGTTCAAGACCAGCCTGGACAAAAGAGAGAGGCCCTGTCTTTAGAAGCAAAAATGTTTAAAGTTAACTTAGTGTTGTGGTTGAAATGTCAAATGCACGAGCTAATGCCACCCAGCAAGTGGCACTATTTCTGGTAAGGTAGGGATATAGCTTGAAGAAGTGGGTTCATGGAGGTGGGCCTTAATGTCTTTAAGGGTGATTCTCACCTCTGGTTCCTGCCAGAGCTCATTGCTTTCTGACCCACCAAGATGTGAAGAGCCCTGGTCACAAGCTCCTGCCACTAAGAAGGTTTTGCGCTCTCTCCTTTATAATCATGAGCCAGTATAAGCCTCTTCCTCTCTAAGTCATTCTGGCAGGTGTGTTGTCACAGAAAGGAGGGAAAAAAAATAATAACTGATGTTCCTAGGCATCAAAATCACTCAAAAGTCTTATAGGTTTTTGGGAAGTAGGTTTTGGAGGTGCATCATTAGGGCAGGGTATTATATGTTTTCTGAATGGGTTTTGAGCTATTTAATATTTTAAAATTCAGCACCTGTATTGTTTTCATAAAAATAAATCATTGAAGGCCTAATCACTTGTGCAACAGAGAGAGAGAGAGATGAGCAGTCATCATAAACTAAGTGTGTGCAAACACGCCAGCTCACACTAAACAGCACCCATGCCTCCTACAGCATCTTAGCTTCTCCAGCCTGCCATTCCCTTCTCCATACAGACTTTCCTCTTCCATGTCAGCTCCTCGCCATCTCCCCTTCTCACTGGCCATTTCCCAAGCCTCCCTCCATTGTTACAGACCTCTTTCTCCATCCAGAAACTTCTCTCCCCTTATTTTCCACCGTTAGTTTTCTCTGGGCTTTCTCTTCCCCTCTGGTCACTTCTCACTTCCTCATGCCTCTCCCCAGAGGTGGCACCTTTTTGATTTGACATGTGAATGTGCTCAGAAGAAACATCTCAGGATAAAGCAAACTCATTTCCTAGGGAGCATGAGCAGGATCTTCCTGTCGTGTTTCCTCAACCCTAAAATGTGTTCTGGAGATGATGCTGCTAAGAGATTTTTTTCTCCCAGCTTCCTTGGACCTAAATTCCAGTCTTGCTTGTTTTCCTGCCTGCTCTCATCCTAATGAGATTGTCAAGTTCCCTTTGACCTGTGTCCTACATCTCTGGGGCTCTTGATCATTCTTCTGCCAGGTTGTCACTTCTGAGAGTGGTCCTGGGCCAGAGAAGCCAGTTGTTGCATGTCCGAAGGTGGAGGCAGGGGTGCAGGAGTCAGAATGTGTGATGGCCCTAAGGGAGCAGAAACATAGCTTTTCAAGAAGTAAAAGAAACTATGGAAGACACAGCTAAAAGAACAGAAAAGGTGAGGCTGGAAAGACAGGCAGAGGACAAATGACAATACCTAAAGTACAAGTCACTGAGACTGAAAACACATCAACATGCAGATGTTTGTCATGAAGTCCAGTAGAAAGACATTGAATCATTGGGATCGCGGGTTGGTTATGGTCAGATTTCCATATGGATCAAATTAAGTGAAAAGCTGAAAATCTGTAAGGTACAGGTAAGACAAAACTGGTTAAGGAAGGTGCGGATGAAAGATAATAGAATTAAATGTGTAGATTGCTTTTAGGAAGATTGACATTTTCACAATATTGATTCTTCCAATCCAAGAACATGGAATGTCTTTCCATTTCCAAGTGTCTTCTGCAATTTCTCACTTGAGCGTTTTATAGCTCTCATTGTAGAGATCCTTCACCTCCTTGGTTAAGTTTATTCCAAGATACTTCATTTGTGTGTGTGTGTGTGGCAATTGTGAATGGGAGAGATTCCCTGATTTCATCCTCCACATGTTTATTGTTAGTATATAGGAAAGCTACTGATTTCTATGTGTTTATTTTGTATTCTGCTATGTTGCTAACAGTTTTTATTGGCTCTAACAGTTTGCTGGTAGAGTTTTTAGGGTCTTTTATGTATAGAATGATATCATCTGTAAATAGTGATAATTTGATCTCTTCCTTTCCAATTTGTATCCCTTTTATGAGTGTCTCTTGCCTTATTGCTATAGCTAGGATTTGAATACTATATTAAATAAAAGTGGGGACAGTGGACACCCTTGTCTTGTTCCTGAATTTAGTGGAAAAGCTTCAAGTTTTTCGCCACTTAGTATTATGTTGGCTGTAGATTTGTCATAAATAGCTCTTATTATGTTGAGATATGTTCCTTCTATTCCCAGTTTCTGTAATACTTTTACCATGACAGAATGTTGGATTTTGTCAAATGCCTTTTCTGCATCTATTAAGGTGATTATGTGATCTTTGTCCTTCAGACCATTTATATGATGCATTACATTTTGAACCATCCCTTCAGCCCTGGGATAAAGCCAACTTGGTCGGGGTGAATAATCTTTTTGATATATTCTTGTATTTTGTTGGCCAATATTTTGTTCAGAATTTTTGCGTCGATGTTCATGAGGGAGATTGGTCTGTAAATTTTTTTTGCTCTGTCTTTGGCTTTGCTATGAGGGTGATGCTGGTTTCATAGAAGGAATTCAGTAAAATTCCTTCCTTTTCTATATTATGGAAAAGTTTGAGAAGAAGTGGTGTGTGTGAGCTGAAACCAAAAATCGGTAGCGGAGGCCAGTAAGCTAGAAAAAGGCTATAAGGGAGGGAGGTGAGGGAAGGACTTTAGGGGATGGTATTGTATATATGTAAGTAGAAGAACAGATTATAGGTAGGGGAAAGACCTAAGTGATGTCAGGGGAAGAGATTATATAAAAGAAGGGGGGAGGGTCAATGAAAATACAAGATATTCTGAGGAAAACATATGAAAATGTACTTTCTTAAATAATGGCACATCCAGAAGCTGTAGATTGTTACTAGAAATTTTTCAGTGCCAGGAATGGGGTACCTTCCAGTGAGTTGTTGTCCAGGGAGGTCCCTGTTGTCTCCAAAACATTATAGGATATTGCCAAGGCCCTTGGTTTCCTGTGAGAAAGAGATGGTAAGACCCTATTGCTGAAGACTTCACATGCCTGAGTGGCAAAGTCACTGAGAAATCAAGCTGGTGCTAAGCAGAGTCATCAGCCATGAACACAGTGGACACTGGAAGCCTCAAGTTTGGCCAGACAAGCCAAATGACTGAACAAGTGTGATAGTGGTATATCTTCTCTGGGGGAAACCAGCTGCTCTCTAGTTGGACTGAAGGCCCACCCTATGGGAGGGAATACATGCCTGGTACTGAAAACCTAATTAAAGGCCTACAGCAGGGGAGGTCATGAGACTTAGAGGTATAAAGCCTGATCTTGTCTGGCTAAATGCATATATTACTGTCACCAAATTGCCCTGAAAGCACTACACTTAATGTTCATACTCATATATTTAATGCTACTCTCACTTCTGATTAGAGAAGCTTCTCTTTTCAGATGGCAATGACCACTGGGATGACCCAAAAGGCAACATAGTGCTGAGAAGAAGGGACAAAGGAGCATCCAGCACTGAAACATGTCATACCCTCCAAGGCTCAGGGACCATTGCAGAAGAGGTAGCAGAAAGAATGTAAGAGCCAAAGGGAGGGCACCACTCCTTACATACAACTGTCTGGACAGAAATTTGCCTCAATATCCAAGACCTCGCAGTTCCTAGCAATACCTACACAAGACCCTCATAAAAGGAGAAAAAGATGATGACATCAAGTTAGAAGAGACACTAATGGAGAGAGGGAGGAGATATGATGGAGAGCAGAGTTATGAAGGGGAAAGTGAGGGAGGGGAGGAAATACCATGGTTTGTTGTCTGTTAGTATTGAAGTTGTCAATAAAAAAATATATAATTTTTTTAAATAAAAATTTAAAAAGAGGGCTGGAGAGATGGCTTAGTGGTTAAGCACTTGCATACAAAGCCTAAGGACCCCGGTTCGAGGCTCGGTTCCCCAGGTCCCACGTTAGCCAGATGCACAAGGGGGCGCACGTGTCTGGAGTTCGTTTGCAGAGGCTGGAAGCCCTGGCGCGCCCATTCTCTCTCTCTCCCTCTATCTGTCTTTCTCTCTGTGTCTGTCGCTCTCAAATAAATAAATAAATAAAATTTTTAAAAAAATTTTAAAAAAAATTTAAAAGATAGTAGTAGTTGAGTGAAAGTGGAGATGGTAGGGATAAAGAGACATAATTGAAACCAAGACAGATATAGAAGTTAAAATCAGCAATACTTTATAATGACTACCAGGGAAAGGCTATAGACTCCAACCCTGCCCACCTCCCTGCAAAGGCTTCTGGCTTGAATTTTGAAGCTGATGTCATTCATCCATAAAGTGGGTTTTGGAGGAGTAATTGCCTGTGAGGGTGGTGTCATGCATTTTTTTTTTTTTTAACTTGAGATGTGTTTGAGTCAGCTGGACATAGAATTCTGGAATGTAGCAGAAGGGTCTGAGTTTTCAGATGGAAATGATGGAGCCCGTGGTGTACCAGTTTCCCTGTCAGAATTCATTAGTGGTTAATACAGCACCTATCATTCTATAGTTCTATGGATGAGAAGTCTGAACTAGGTGCTTTCCCCGTAGGTGTTGGCAGAGATGTCTTCCATCTGGAAGCTCAGCAGGGGAGGGGATTTTGTCTCCTTGCTTTCCCTCGCTTCTAGAGATCGCTTGCATTCCTGGGATATGATTCCTTCCTCTGCCTTAAAAGCCAGGAGCAATCTCTCTCTCTCTCTCTCTCTCTCTCTCTCTCTGTGTGTGTGTGTGTGTGTGTGTGTGTGTGTGTGTGTGTGTCTCTCTCTTGCTCTCTCTCCACTCTCCTCTTATTACCTCTCTGACCTTTGCTTCAAAAGTCACCTCTTCTTCTGTGACTCCTCTGGTGTCCTTACAAGAATCTTTGTGCTTACACTGAGCCCATCTGGAGGATCCAGGCTTAGTTCCTTGGTTCGAGATCCTCCGTTCAACCGCATGTGGAAAGTCCCTTCATCCACGCATGGTAATATCTTCATAGGTTTCCTGAGCATCTCTGGAAGAACATTATTCTTTTCACTACACGTATAGCCTCTGTAAATGTTTATTGAATGGGTGAGTTCTAAAAAGGCATGGCATGTTTGAAATAGATTCTTGTTCTAGTCCAAGTAAATCAACCTCGAGAAGAAGAGGAAGTGTCATGGAATGAGCTCAGGGAAATGGTGGCATTGCTTATACCGTCATCTCTCATGTCATCTCTCATTACATCCAATGAGTCCTTTGTGGAAATTTTGTTGCCCACTCTTGTCATCCTTAGCTCCCCAGCTAAGGAGTTTTCGTGCTCACAGGAGTCACACTTCAATCTCTAAAGGGAAGCTGGGCTGGAGAGATGGCTTAGCGGTTAAGTGCTTGCCTATGAAGCCTAAGGACCCCAGTTCGAGGCTCGGTTCCCCAGGTCCCACGTTAGCCAGATGCACAAGGGGGCGCACACGTCTGGAGTTCGTTTGCAGAGGCTGGAAGCCCTAGCGCGCCCATTCTCTCTCTCTCCCTCTATCTGTCTTTCTCTCTGTGTCTGTCGCTCTCAAATAAATAAATAAAAAATGAACAAAAAAAAATAATAAAGGGAAGCTAAGTAAAGAAGGCTTCGAGTTTCAGCTGGTGCATTTAACCCTGATGGCCACAGCAATGTGAAAGGACAACGTGCCTAGAGCCCAGGCAGCCTCGACGGGGCTGCTGTCCCCTGTCTGTGTGTGACTCGCAGAGCCTAAACAGACAGATCCACCTTAGAGATAGATGCCCGGTGCAGAGCTCCTCAAAGGAGAGCCAAAGCGGGGGTGGGGGGAGTGCGCGGAAGAAGAAAGTCATAAATGCTCAGCTAGCACCTGGTGACAAGGTACAGAAGTAATAATTGCAGCCATTACTCATGTTCCTTCCTTGCTCTGCATATGTTAAATGTTTTGTCTGATTTACTTTCTCTTTCCTCCGCTTCCTCCACCGCTTTCTCGTATGCTGAATGTCGGTGACATTTCAGTCGCTTAGCTCCTAGGTGGAAGACTTCTGATTGGAAAGGACCAGGGAAAAGAGGAGGGTGGGTATCAGTCAGATCATCTAGGCTTGGAGATGGATGACTCAAGCAAGTGGCAAGACTTGGGGGCTATATTTCTGTTGGGAGAGGGGGTGCATACGCTTGGATGCATCATAAGACTTAAGTCTTAGCACATTTGGGTCGTTTTTTCTTTGAAGCGTCAACATGAGAATCAAAATGCGGTAGACGTTGATCAACAATCAAGAATTAGACTTTGTGGAGTGTGTAATGCCCATCATTCCTCAAAGAAATCTTTGAAAACCCTTCCCTGGGACTAAATCCCATCCATTATGTGTTTGATCTTGGCAAGAAACCTGGCTTGATCTCGGGAAGGAGAACATAGGCTGACAGCCAAAAAAAAAAAAAAAAGACAAATGTAATTTATAAGTTACAGCAAGTATAGACATGTTTATTGCTATATTTAGAGGGAAATTAAGCTCAAAATTTATAATGTCAATAGGAATGTTTGATTTCACAGGTATAGAATGAAAGTATAGATCATTTCCTGTGAAGTTACCATGTAGGTACATCAAGAATAAGTACAGCGCATGTTGGGACATTATGCACAGAGACATTGCCTCTTCCCCATAACTGATGGCTACCCCACAATGTACAACCCACACTCCCCAACGAGGAAGGTCCCTGCGGAGGTGGGGGGGACAGGGAGGAGGCTAATGATGATACCAACCTGACTGTATACACACTGTGTACATAACTAATAAAAAATAAGAAGTGGGCTGGAGAAGATGGCTTAGCGGCTAAGCGCTTGCCTGTGAAGCCTAAGGACCCCGGTTCGAGGCTCGGTTCCCCAGGTCCCACATTAGCCAGATGCACAAGGGGGCGCACGCATCTGGAGTTCGTTTGCAGAGGCTGGAAGCCCTGGCGCGCCCATTCTCTCTCTCTCTCTCCCTCTATCTATCTTTCTCTCTGTGTCTGTTGCTCTCAAACAAATAAAAAAAAAATTAAAAAAAAAAAAGAAGTACAGGTATAAGAAAATTAAACGTTGCAGAATAAGGCTCCATTATCAAATGATATCTTTGACCAAGGAATGAAGAAATCTTAATATAGATGATGCTGTGTACTGTTTCTCTGATTTCTATTTTATTTTATTGTCCCATACCACTAATCTCTCTCCCTCTCTCCTTTCCTCCCCCAGCTGCTCACCCCTTCAGTTTTAAAAGTCAATAGAAGCGGCAGCAAGCGTCATCTCTCTGTCTCTCCAGCTGTACCTCCATCACAGAACGGAAGACGATTCCTCCCCTCCTTGCACACCTGACACCTCTCGCGTTCCTTCTCTTCACTTACTGCCTGAGACGTTGGCCTCTATTGGAAATGCCGGATGGCAAGCACCTTCTCCCCACCCACTCACCTCTCTCCCTCTCTAAACCCTCTCCAATCCGCCCTCACCCTCTGCCAAGACCCCATGGGCTGCTTCCTCTGCCAGATCACCATTCGTAACCGCCCCCCCCCCCCGCCCAGGCACACCTGCTCTTTCACTGTTGGACAACTTCACCCCCACAGTTGGGTCCACCTCAGAAGGGACGTTGGCGGGCTCTGACCAGAGGGCACAATGTGCAGTCTTCGGTGTGCCTTGGCTTCCTCTCTTTTATTGCTCGCTTCAAGGCCATTTCCAATCCTCTATCTAGGTGGATGGTGTGTGTTCATCTGCCTTCCCATGTCGGTATGAAAGAGAATTTCTTATTCTACTCTTCTGTCATCCCCATTATTATTGTTATTATTATTTGAGGTCAAATTGCCTGCACAAAGACGCCTGTAGGCAAGCAAGCTGGGAGTTTAGCCTGAGCAGGAGTGAGGCATGTGGAAATGAAACCAAATCTCCGTCTCTTCTCCCTCGCTATGCTTCGGTTGAATCACTCTGATGAGAGAGTGAAACTGACTCTTTTTAAATGGAGCGAGAGGCTTCCGAGACGGATATAAAAACCTGTGCCTTAAGTGATCACTAGAAGCCATCTGATCCAAATGCCCATTTTAAAAAAAGAAATAAGGAGGGCTGAAGAGATGGCTTAGCAGTTAAACATTTGCCTGTGAAGCCGAAGGACCCCAGTTCGAGGCTTGATTCCCCAGGACCCATGTTAGCCAGATGCACAAGGGGGCACATGCATCTGAGGTTCGTTAGCAGTGGCGGAAGGCCCTGGTGTACCCATTCTCTCTCTCTCTCTCCGTGTCTCTCTCTCTCTCCCTCTTTCTTTGTCTGTCAGTCTCAAAAAAATAAATAAGAACAATTTTTTAAAAAACGAGGAAATTAGATGAAAGTAACATTCCCACTGCTAGCTAGGGAGAAAAAGAACTAGTCTTGCATTTGCCACAAGGCACGGCTTTTTCTTACATTAGGGAAAATTAGCGTATCTTCTATATAGCCTGCTCTTGTTAGAAAGACTTGCCCAGTGGTTCGGTGAGATTTCAGGCTGGTTTCTCATATCAGCGAACCAACGTCCAAGCAATGTGTGTGTGAGTTCACCGCAGCGTGTTTGAGCCTCAGCTCTGGCCTCCAGGAGTGCCCTGCAGCAGCTGACCTTGTGGTCTTCAGGGAAATGCCCCATCCTTTCACCTGCATTCCTGCCACAGCCCGGAAACCACTCTTGCACCAACCACCCGTGGCCATCTGACCTCCAAAGCACACACAAATCTCATTTACTGTCCCTTCTTACGGACTGTCTGCATTTGGCACATGTGACAGATTCCTTCATCTCTTCCTGAGTCAGGCACTTACTTTTGGTGTTTCACCTTTTAAAGACATTTTTAGTGAATTTTTTTTTTTTTTTTTGAAATATAACATGCTTAGCATGTTGGTGGTGCACACTTTAATCCCAGCACTCGGGAAGCAGAGGTAGGAGGATCATTGTGAATTCAAGGCCACCCTGAGACTCCATAGAGAATTTCAAGTCAGCCTGGGATAAAGTGAAACCCTACCTCAAAATATAATATATACACATATATACATACACACACACACACACACACACACACACACACTATATATATATATGTATATATATATATATATCTTGAAAACCAGATGATAACATGACAAATTATGGCATATGTTTGTACATTCTATTTTAATATTTTATTTTTATTTACTTATTTACTTGACAAAGAGAAACAGGCAGAGAGAGAGAAAATGAGTACACCAGGGCCTCTAGCCACTGCAAACAAACTCCAGACACATGCATCACCTTGTGCATCTGACTTATGTGGGTCTTGGATCTTTGGCTTTGCAGGCAAATGCCTTAAATGTTAAGCCAACCCTCCAGCCTCTATTTGTACATTCTTAAGAAATCATTAATTATTCATTTGATATAGTTCCTTTTGGTCTATTATCACATTTTTATAAATGCTATCTCAGTTATTTTAGGAGTTCCTGCATGTTTGTAATTCTTTTAATTATTGCATTATATTTTATACCCTGACTTATAATACTTGATGTTCAAAATAAACAATGAAATTCATATCCAAAATATATTAGGTAAATGTTTCCAGACCCAGGAGGCACATGAAGTTTATCATTATTCCAGAACTTTCTTGAGATTAGATGCGTATGTCCCAGTAACTTATTGGTTATGCTTAAGCTGATATTCCTTTTTTTAATATTTTTATTTATTTATTTATTTCACAGAGAAAGAGGGAAGGAGAGAGAGAGACAGAGGTGGCATGTGCCACCTTGTGCATCTGGCTTATGTGGGTACTGGAGAATCGAACCTGAATCCTTTGGCTTTGCAGGCAAATTCCTTAACTGCTAAGCCATCCCTCCAGCCCAAGCAGATATTCTGATACATGTTTAAACACAATATGTCTAAAATTGAACTGATTGCCCAAATCCTGAGTTGCTCTAAGAAGAGCTCCAAACTAAGAGTTAAGTCCAAAGCGTGATAGTCTGAAGTCGACCTGAAATAAACATTCTATTCACTGAATAAATAATTTTATAGAAGAAATACAAATAGTTCATGTAGCAGTCAACCTCAGGTTGCTGGGATGAACTTCCAGACCAGACACAGTTATGGAGGAAGGGCTTTATTTGAAAACTACAGATGTGGGGGGAGTTCCAAGAAGTGGGCCCACTTTCACAGGCCCACGCCGAGAGAAAAGCCACCTCCAACACCATGAGCAAGCACTGTCCAGTAACTCAAGGCAGAGCTCAGGCACTTTGCATAGATCTTAGGCTGGAGTTTAGATCCCTCCCCCCCACCCCAGTATCATCTCCAGCCAAGTTACAAGCTTTAATAAACGCCTGTGTCCACTGGGAGGACGTCCGTTCAAACTACCACAGTCCACAACTTATAAAGATTTGAAATATGATGTTTTGAGTTGACTTTGTGATGATCCATGAATGATAGGTGTCAGTAGAATGCATGGTTCAAATGTTAACTTGGGTCATTTCCCAAGCTACCAGTACATAGTGAGACATGCTTGTAAAATGGTGAGCTATCTGCCGAAACAACAGACTCTGTATATTGTGTTGTATTGCCAATACCAATTTACAATATTGGATTTTATCAAGACACTCCATACCATAAACCAAGGAGCATTTTTGTTTCTTAAATCTGAAATATCTTTGAGAAAAAAAATCCAGTTGTCTGGGTTATCTCTACATCCCCACAGTCACTCCCCTAAGACCATGTCCTAATTGCCGCAACTGGCAACGATGTTCCCCTACATCACAAAAGGGGGGTTGCAGATAAAGCTTGATGTCTTGACATGAAGAGATTGTCTTAAATTGTCCTCACTGGGCTCAGTGGGATGGCAAGCATCCTTGGAAAGGGGGTAGGTGACAGAGTGAGAGGAAGTACTGAAGATAGAAGGACCCATGTGCCAAGGAACATGGACATCTAAAAGCTGGAGAAGACAAGGGAACAAATTTCTTTCCCCTAGAACTTTCAGAAGGAATCAGGGCAGATGATACTTGATTTGAGTAGGTAAGGCACATACAAACCACCCCCAAAAGTACAAGATAACACATTCACCTGCCTTAAGTAGCTACCTTTCTGGAGATTTGTTATAATAGCCTCGGGAAGCTAATGAGATCCTTCTCCACCCTGAGACACCTCTGGCTTTGCTTCAGTGGCTCTGTCTCTCCCTCAGAACTCCTTCCACTCTCACCTGCCATGCTCTTCTCGGTGCCCCAGGTCCGGGAGTT
The DNA here is from genome assembly GCF_020740685.1 of Jaculus jaculus. Taxonomy (NCBI): domain Eukaryota; kingdom Metazoa; phylum Chordata; class Mammalia; order Rodentia; family Dipodidae; genus Jaculus; species Jaculus jaculus. The sequence goes on along the minus strand of NC_059104.1, from coordinate 14,854,500 downwards.
TTTCTTTTCTATGTCAAGAGTGACTCAGGTTGACTTCTACCCTGCTCCACTCTCTTGAAAACTCTGCTTTTGCCTCCTTGACCCCGAGAATCCCCACCTGTAACAGTAGTCTGTGCTCAGCACTCCTCCAGGTTCTCAGAGCCCTAATCCAAGCACAACCCAACATTATCCCAGAGCTTTCCTGAGATCTCGATATATGTCCTGTCTTCCTAGAGATGCCTAAACTCAGTACTGAGTTAATGACTGCCACAAATTCCATTCTTTTCCCAGGTGTCCCACTCCTGGTTTTTGGCAACACTCAATTGTCTGCCACAAACTAGAGTCATTTTGGACCCTTCTGTCATCTTGCGCAGCACAATTCTTTCTATGGACCCAATTTGGAGAGTCACTCAATTGTTTGCTTTGGACTCTTTATATTTTTGAATGTTTTTATTTATTTATTTACTTATTTATTTATTTGAGGTAGAAAGAAAGAGGGAGAGAATGGAATAGCCAGGGCCTTCAGCCACTGTAAACAAACTCCAGATGCATGCACCACCTTGTGCATCTGGCTTACATGGGTACTAGAGAATCAAACCTGGATCCTTAGGCTTAGCAGGCAAGTACCTTAACCACTAAGCCATATATATTTTTTTTTCTTTTTTAATTTTTTTGTTTATTCATTTACTAGAAAGTCAGGGAGAGAGAGAAAATGGGCACACCAGGGCCTTCAGCCACTGCAAATGAACTCCAGGTGCATGTGCCACCTTGTGCATCCAGCTAGGTGAGTCCTGGGGAATCAAATCTGGGACCTTTGGCTTTGCAGGCAAGTTCCTTAACTACTAAGCCATTTCTCCAGCCCCCAGTGTTTATATTTTTATTAAAGTAGATTTCAACTATTTTACTAGAATTAAGTCGTTAGCTTTTAATAAAATTATAATTCTATATAGGAAGATATATAATATGAAATGTGCTTCATCAGTTCATGAAAGAGACCAGAGATATGACCATGCAAAGTGCATTAGGCCTGAAATGTGTGATGCTGTCTCCTGCCTAACTAGAAAGTTGCTCTGAGCCATCACTGGACTATTCACAGTGTCTTCTCTCTCCAACTGTGGGTCCTCTTAAGTTCTTCTGGAACTACAGCAAATCATTCTTTAAGATAAGTCTAGTGTTACAGGAAAAAAAAAATACACATTATTCTGATGGGCATTAAAAATGGTGACGCAGTATCAATAGTCTTACCCAGCAGTGGATCCTACAGCAGCCAGGCCAAATGTACCAACCGATGCAATGGTGGCACATCCGTTATGGGGGAAACAAACTTTCTCTCACTGGACGTGAGGCCTGCTCCATGGGAGGGAATTCCAACCAGGTACTGAAAACCTAATAAAGTCTATGGCTGAGGAGGGTATAAGCCCTAGGAGGAAAACTACTACTGTTGTCTGGCTAAATGGATATATTATATATGCCCATCAAGCTGCCCTTAAATACTTTTTATGCCCATATATGAATGCTATTCTCACTTTTGTTAGAGAAGCTCCTCAAATGGTGGCAACTACTGAGGTGACTCAAAACTTAACAAAATACTGAGAAAAAGGAACAGTGGCGTGTTCAGTACTAAGCGAGGCATCTCTATCACACCCTCAAAGGCTCGGGGACTATTGCAGAAGAGGAAGCAGAAAAAAAAAAATGTAACAGCCAAAGGTAGGAAAGAATGCTTATGACATTGTCTTCCAGACACAAAGTGGCCTTGATATTCACTACTTCTCAGCGACTGATGCTACCTACACAAGACCTGCATAATAGAAGGGAAAAAAGAAAAGCCCAGATGACATACAAATAGAAGAGAGATTAGAAAGAAGGGAATCACTGGTGGGTGGACTTGGGAGGGGAAACAGGGAGATTGGTGGGAGGAGATTATAGTCATGGTATATTGTTTATATTTGTGGAAGTTGCCAATTTAAAAAAAAAAAGCTTTAAAAATGATGACTCAGAACTGGCAAGATGGCTTAGTGAATTAGGCACTCACTGCTTAGAGTACCTGAGTTCAATCCCCAGACCCCCATGTACAAAGCTAGAAGGTATGAGGGCTTCTGTAATCCTAGCGTGCTAATGCTGACAGTGAGATCCAAGGTGGAGACAGAAGACTTTCCCTTCAAGAAACTCATCAAGGGGCTGGAGAGATGGCTTAGCGGTTAAGCGCCTGCTTGCGAAGCCTAAGGACCTCAGTTCAAGGCTCAATTCCCCACGACCCATGTTAGCCAGATGCACAAGGGGGCGCATGTGTCTGGAGTTTGTTTGTAGTGGCTGGAGGCCCTGGTGTGCCCATTCTCTCTCCCTCTCTGTCGCTCTCAAATAAATAATAAATAAAAATAAACAAAAAATTTTAAAAAAAGGAACTCATCAAGCACAGAAAAGAACAGCAAAGGGAAACCCTGGGCCAGGTGTGGTGGCATACACCTTTAATCCTGGCACGTGGGAAGCAGAGGTAGGAGGATTGCCATGAGTTCAAAGCTAACCTGAGATTACGTAGTGAATTTCAGGTCAGCCTGGGCTAGAGTGAGACCCTATCTTGAAAAACTAAAAAAGAGAGAGAGAGAGAGAGAGAGAGAGAGAGAGAGAGAGAGAGAGAGAGAGAAAGAAAACCCTGCCTCAAATGAGGTGGAACAGTGAAGGCCAACCTAAAAATTTGTCTCCTGACCTCCACATGCACGCTATGGCCCATGAACGCATGCACACACGCGTGCACGTGCACACACACACACAAAGAGAGAGAGAGAAATAAATAGTAAAAAAAAAAATGATGATTCTATATCATTAACATTATTACCATACTCCAGAAAAGAAGGAATGATATTGCAGTCTTGAAATGTCCAGTGTTCAAAAAGTACTACCAAGACGAAGGCAATACATTGAAACTGGATTCTAGCCCCAAGAGATATCCCAATGATCATTTGTTGTAGCGACCCACTGCCTTCCACTGACTCTTTTCCAGGCTCACCTAAAATAATGAGAATTCCATCTCCAAAGGCTTTCCTGTCCTGTGTGTTTTATCCAGCAGGAGCGCCTTCCTGGGTTTTATTAACAGAGGACCTCTTAGGACTCGGGACGTGCAGACAGTACGGAAACACACAAACCATCCATGTTCCTTTGGCGAGGCAGACCAGAGAGCATAACTTCTACTTTGACAAATGGGTCCCAGCCATATTGTTTTCCTATTTATATATTTTAAAAGTGCATTTCTCATTATCATGCAAAAGTATCCGTTAGTACATACCTTAAACTCACCACTTAGATTTAGTCACTGTTTGGCTTTGGTTTATGTTCTTCCTGACTCAAAAGTTCTTTATGTGTTGGGGGTCAAGGGGAATGAACCAGGGAAGCTAAAAGTTTCTAAAAAAAATTGCAAAAGAAATCTCCTATTTGTGCTATAGCAGCAGCCATAAGGAATCAGAGCCCAGAGGCAGTCATAATACTCCCTAATGCAATTAGGGAGCCAAACCTATCCATTTCCCTTGGCCACTGGGAGCCTTCAAACTCTGCAGCTGAAGAAAACTGAAACTGGCGCAGCTTCTTGCTTGAAATGCACTAGGGCTGAGATATTAGACCCCAACCCATAGAGAACTGATGGAGCCCTTGGTTTCTAGAGAAATCTGCTAGGGGACATCTTGTTTCTCATTGCCAGCACTTTCTTAGAGCAAAGCTGTGCAGGCTTTCAGACGTGATATTTTTCCTAAATCCACCCACAGGGTAACTGTACTTCAAATGGAGCTACAGAAGATGACCATGTCCTTTGGAAACACCAGGGCTGATAAGAGCTGTCATCATCAGAGGGAGAGGGCACTTCCATCCTCATGCCCGGCTCTCCCGCTACACAAATCGGACTGGTTGTCTGAGTGTGCAACTCCTCACAGGATGCTTCCCCCAAATAATATGCCCCAAGTGGAGATAAGGCTGCTCCCAGGTGAGGGTAGGTATGCACAAATATATTGGGAATTATCAACACGCCCAAAGCCATAATCACATCCGACATCTCAGAATGCTGGAAGCTGCTGGCAGACGCAGGCCCTCCCCCGTGACCTGGCACTGTGGCTCAGATCTCAGAACCCACATCTACCACACTTACTGAGATGTCCGTAACCTGACCTCCTGCTTCTTCCAGCTTCCCGAATCAACCGGCTAAATGAACCAAACATGTGCATGCGATTGATGCATGAATAATTCCCCCAGAACACTAGGCACATGGAAATCGAGCCAAAGAAAAATAATAGGGGCAAGGAAAATGCAGAGCTGCGAAGCTCGTTTCTCACTAAGCCCACTCTGACTTCCTCTGGGCAAAGGGCCAGTGCTCCTTCAAGCATCAAGTCTAATCTCCTCATCCTGATATCTAGTGTGCTCCGTTTCCCCATTCCTATCAGTCTCTTCCATCTCATCCTTCACCATCCCATGCCCACCCCATCCCTGTATCCCCTCCCCAGGGAAAGCCTTACTGCCTCCTTCATTGACAGCCCCAAATAGTTCCTGAGAGAGGCTCCACATCTTCATCCATTCATGCTCACCTCTCCTTCTGGTAATCTACCCTCCCTCAACACCAGAGTGTTAAACAACTCCTGCATCCCTTGATCCTGTGTTTTCTCTTCTGTCACACCAAAGTGGGCAAGGGGCTCACGTTATTTATGCTTAGCCATCACCCCACCTATGCACTGAATGTCAGTGGTCACGTTAGTATTCTTGTTATTTGGTCTCCTTGTTGTAACAGGAAACTGTGCCTTCCATTTTGTTCCATAGCCCTCAGAAGATGTCTATGTTAAAAAGGAAGGAGAAGAGAGGGAAAAGGGAAAAAGAGGGAACAAGGGAGGAAGGAAGTTCAACGATGGAAGCAGCAGGCTGGAGAGATGGCTTAGTGGTTAAGGCACTTGCCTGCAAAGCCAAAGGATCCCGGTTCAGTTCTCCAGGACCCATATAAGCTAGATGCACAAGGGGGCATATGCGTCTGGAGTTTGTTTGTAGTGGCTGGAATGCCTGGTGCAGCCATTCTCTCCTCTCTCTCTCTCTCTCTCTCTCTCTCTCTCTCTCTCCTTTCCTCTTTCTCTCTCTCAAATAAAGAAATAAATATATTTTTTTTAAAAAAAGATGAAAGCAGTGATTTTAGCTTTGTTAGGATGAAACTGAATATTTTACTAGGAAAACCACCAGAATAGTTTCTTGTCTCTGTGAGGAAGGAAATATACGGATATCAAATAGATACATATGTATGTATGAATATATATATTATGTGTGTATGGACATATATAGATATATACAAATATGTGTATATGGACATATACATATATATCTTATCTTGCTTGTATACGTATTTGTATGTGTGTGCCCATATGTGCATGTGCACAGACATGTATGCCTTTGTACAGTGGTTATGCATGCATTCATCATTTATCATTTATGTCTGCATTCAAGTGCACCTATGTATGTATGTACACATGTATGTGTTAGCACCACTACTTGAACACACAAACACATATACCAATTCTTCCTGGCTCATCCATCAGCCTACCTATAGAGCCCACAATACACGCAAAATTAATATGATCACAACTTAAAGGGACATATAAGGACTTTAAGCCAATTTCCAGCCAAGGGTCCCTGGTGTTTACCTGGGTAAGCACGCACACAGCAGGTACAGCTGGCAAGGCTGTGACGGCCACCTGTCACCCGGAGCTCTTTCAATCATGCTTGATTACAGAGACGAGGGAGAAAAGAACCAGCGAGCTCAAGCCGGTTTGCATGCGGTCATTCAGTCTGAGTTTGGGCAAAGGAGTTCAAACCATGGGCATCAACAGCGTGCATGATGCATGGGGCTCTGGCCACCTGCCGCAGCCGGTCCCTGGGTAGTGTCCATGTGCTCTGGTAGCATGACAGAAAACAAACTCCAACTGGCCACAGTAGGTGATGGGAGGTGGTGCTCAGCCCTTCTGGGGAAAAAAAAAACAAAACAAAACTGTGTTCTCATTGATACCAACCAAGTTCTGAATCAATTTCCACTTCCTTTGCTTTGTGTAAATAAATTTTTTAAAAGGAAACAATTTCTAAAACATGCAACGAAGGCCGGAGTCATTACATTTGCTTTCTTTGAGCCAGCACGTTATAGTCCCTCCGGTGTTTTGCATGTAGCTTTTTTTTTTTTTTTTTTTTTGTCTCTCTGTCACAATAGAGGAGGGGCGTGGAGTGGAGTGACCTTAGGTTTGTTTTCCTAACAAAGCAAAGACAATGAAATCGGAGAGGTAAAGTTCATTTCTCAGAATCGTCCACGTCCATGGTAAGATTTGAAGAGCCAAGTTCATTACAGATTAGATATTTATTCGAAAACACAAGTACAGTATCATCCAAAAATGACAGACCTGGGGGCAGACGGTCCTAAGTTGGTTCGCATACAGCTACGGGTCCTGAGGCCAGTCATTTCCTTTATCTGCACTTGATGATCTCATTGGTCAACTGGAAGCCTCGACCTTTTGCATATCTCAGGAGATGGTTGCTGGGACGAACAGAAAACTTTAGTCAGTTGCAGTCCTTATAAGGGAGGCTCACCATGATGGTTACCACATGCTGTAACTTCTTCAGGGCCAACTGGATCGTTTCAGACCTGGCTTTACCGTAACCACTAGACACATCACCCTCTAATATCGCATGCAAGTAACAGGCTACGTATTTACAATCAGGACCTGATTTTTATCTTTTACTGCAACTTATCAGCCATTAGCTAAAACAGCCCCCTGTTGCTTTGAGTTTAGACAATAATATGGTTTTCATGAGAGATGGACATTTTCATTAAAAGCAAGTCAAATAAAATTGAAAAGAGTAACTCATTTACTTGGAATTCCATGCCTGTAATAAAATCATGGCATCATGTTTGCAGCAGGGACGATGAGCTCCCACAAGTTCTCACCAGCACCCTGTGTCCTTCACCTTAGAAGAGAGTCAGGTTCCAAATGTTCACTGAGGGGCTGGGGAGATGGCCCAGTGGGTAGAGTACTTGAAAAGTACTAAATCCAGATGACAAGAGCTCACACGAAATGCCAGGTGTGGTGGCACACATCTGTAATTTTTTTTTAATTAATTATTTATTTATTTGAGAGCAACAGACACAGAGAGAAAGACAAGTAGAGGGAGAGAGAGAGAAAATGGGCGCACCAGGGCCTCCAGCCTCTGCAAACGAACTCCAGACGCGTGCGCCCCCTTGTGCATCTGGCTAACGTGGGACCTGGGGAACCGAGCCTCGAACCGGGGTCCTTAGGCTTCACAGGCAAGCGCTTAACCACTAAGCCATCTCTCCAGCCCCACATCTGTAATTTGAGTGCCAGTGATGCACACAGGAGGATCCCTGGGACTAGGTGTCCACCTAGTGTAGCTGAATGGGTGAATCCAGTGAAAGATTCTATGTCAAAAATAAAGTGGAGGGTGAATAAGGAAGACCTCCAGTGTAGGCCTCTGGCCTCCACATGCGTGAGGACACATGGGCACCCACACACACACAAACATGCACATATACACGGGTATGTGGAACAACATAAAATAAAGCAAACAGGGCTGGAGAGATGGCTTAGTGGTTAAGGCACTTGCTGCAAAGCAAAAGGACACAGGTTCAATTCTCCAGTACCCATGTAAGCCAAATGCACAAGGGGGTGCACGCATCTGGATTTCTTTTGCAGCAGCTAGCAGCCCTGGTGTGCTCATTCTTTCTCTTTCTTTGCCTCTCAAATAAATAAAATATAATAAAAATATTTTTAACATTTTATATTTATTTACTTATATATTTGAGAGAGAGAATGGGTGCACCAGGGCCTCCAGCTGCTATAAAGGAACTCCAGATGCATGTACTACCTTGTGCATCTGGCTTACGTGGGTCCTGGGGAATTGAACCTGGGTCCTTCAACTTTGCAGGCCAGTGCCCTAACCACGATACAATCCCTCCAGCCCCAAAACATCTTTTAAAAAACGAAACACAAACAAACTGTTCAATTATAAGTTGGTTGTTTGAAATTTAAACTTCTTTTTTTTCTCTCTTTTTATTTATTTATTTTTATAGTTTTCTATCCTGCAAGTACAGGCAGTTTGGTACCATTATTAGGCTCATCCATGACCTACCCCCTCCCTATTGGCCCCTCCTAGTTGAGGTATATGGGTCGTGCATTGTGGAGTTAGCCCACAGTTACTGGTACGATAAATGTCTCTGTATATCATGACCCAACATGTGGCTCTGACATTCTTTCTGCCCCCTCTTCCGCAAAGTTTCCCTGAGCCATGTTGGGTTCATTTTTGGTCTGCTTCAGTGCTGAGGTGTTGGGGGCCTCTGAGGCTCTGGCTCTCTGGTTTGGTAGGCGTTGATTTTTCTGTGTGTTGGTCTCCTTCCCCCTAGTGCTGGTATCCAGTTCATCAGGAAAACAGCACCCTTGCTTGTTTCGCCAATTTTCCTTAGTTTCAGCTGGGGCCCTTTTGAGGAAATTTAAACTTCTTTATCCAGATGAGGCCAGCCTCCCATGACCATGCAACTATAGTGTGGGTACAGTGTGAGGAGAGGAACAATTCTGCCATGGTTCGGATTAAAAGAAGTCCCATACATTAGCCAAGTCCTCTGTTCATTGTTCCTATGGGCCCAAGTATTTGTCAATGGTAACACAAGATGTCCCAAGTAGACATTCTCCTTTTCAAGACAGCTGGGGAAGATGCCACACTGCCAGTGAGAAGAGACCGGGAATGAGAGAGTTCCTCTGCAGCTGCGCCAAGCACTTGGCACGTGGTCAAGAGGGATCACCCACCGTGCATCTGCCATGGTCTTTCAAAGAAGAAAAATAATGTGTTCCAGCCAGGCAGCGGGGCTCAGAGCAGGATGTTCCAAAATTCAGGACAAAAAGACTTTAGGTTTCTATAGGTCAGCCAGCAACTGCATTGCATTTTCCTAACCTTTTCAGTAATTTTCAACTAAATTTTTTGCATGTGCTGTAATTTGTATATGTTCATACATGTGTGGGCAGGCACATATGTGTGAAATGCATGCGCTCATGTAGACCAGAGGATGGTGTCAAGTGTCTTCCTCAAGCACTCTCCACCTTACGTTTTAAATTTATTTATTTTATATGAACGTGTGTTTATGGGCATGCCAGGGTCTCTTGTCAGTGCAAACAAACTCCAGATGCATGCGCCACTTTACATCTGACTATGTGGGTGCTGAGGAATTGAACCCAGGCCCGCAGGCTTTACAAGCAAACATCATTAGTCATTGAGTCACCTCCCCAGACTCCTCCACAGTATTTCTTAAAACAAGCCTCTCTGGCGGAACCTGGAGCCTATCCAGTCAGCTAGAATAGCTGGCAATCAAGCCCCAGAGGTCCTTCTGTCTCTACTGCACTAAGGCTGGGATGACAGACATGACCCCCCACATGTGGCTTTTTCGTGGGTGCTGGGAATCCAAACCTGGGTTCTCAGGCTGGCACAGTCACCACTGATTGGCTGGGCCATCTCCTCAGGCACACATTTCCTAAATGTTACTCCGTGTGATTTCTTGTCAGAGACACAGGCAATCATTAGCTATAAGCTCTAAAACAGAAAAATAGCCTGACCTCGGGGTAAGCAGCTCTGTTACTATGGCAGCTCAGTTGGCCTTTATAGGTTAACATTCACATCCTCCATTGGGAAAAAAAAAAAAAAAACAGTGGAAGAAATGACGTTAGAAATGAGGCAAAACCAATATTAAAAGATATTTACTTACGAAAATCAGAGAATGGGGCTGGAGAGATGGCCTAGCCGTTAAGGGGCTTGCCTACAAAGTCAAAGAACCCAGATTTGCTTTCCCCCAGGATTCACAGAAGCTAGATGCACAAGGTGGCACATGCATCTGGAGTTTGTTTCCAGTGGCAAAAGGCCCTGGTGCACCCATTCTTTCCCCCACACTCTCAAATAAATTAAAAAATGAATAAAATATTTTTTTAAAAAAAATCAGAAAATAGGGCTGGAGAGATGGCTTAGCGGTTAAGCCCTTGCCTGTGAAGCCTAAGGACCCCGGTTCGAGGCTGGATTCCCCAGGACCCACATAAGCCAGATGCACAAGGGGGCGCACACGTCTGGAGTTCGTTTGTGTTCCCTCCCTCTCCCTCCCTCTCCCTCCCTCTCTCTCTCTCTCTCTCTCTCTGTCACTCTCAAATAAATAATAAACTTAAAAAATGAAAAAAAAAATTTTTAAAAAAATCAGAAAATAGCCGGGCATGGTGGTGCACGCCTTCAATCCCAGCACTCTGGTGGCGGAGGTAGGAGGATTGCGGTGATTTTGAGGCCACCCTGAGACTACATAGTGAATTCCAGGTCAGTCAGCCTGAGCTAGCGTGAGACCCTACCTGAAAAAAAAAAAAATCAGAATAAAAACAGAAAGGAGGAGAAACATGTTCATTATTCAGGCTTTCCCAACCCCGCTACTGTCTCTACTATGGTTGCTACTAAGGAGGATACGCCTCTGGACTGGAATAGATCCATCACTGAAGATCAGATCAGACCTGGTCCACCTGGCTGGCGTCAAATGCAAACAATCAGAGGCAGAAGTGAGACTGAATCATGTGGAATTGAAGGCTGGGCCCACACCAGAGATGAGGAGCATAATTGTGACTCCAATGAGGAGACCAGTTATACAGCAAAGAGACAGAGCCGCTCAGTACAGTCAGAGTGGCCCGAGGATTGCTGAATCTGAGCAGCTCCTGGATGCCAAAGTGAGTTGCCGTATGTACCACCCAGGATTTGGCAACCAGGGAACTCGAGATCCAGAGAACAGGCTGGAAGGTTTCCTTCAAACCCCAAAGGTTAGAATTGCTCAAGACCTAGGCTTGTAGGGAAAATGATTCCATCAACTTACCGTGGACTTAGGACCCGCACAAGCCACGCCTTCGAAAACACGGTGCTGAGCAATTGTATTACATTCTGCCCTCCAGCATGTAGGTCAGCTGCAAGAATTCTGTGCTGATTTGTCTTCCCTGTGACAAAATACTTGACATAAATAACTTGAAAGACTAAAGCTGTTTTTTGTTTTGTTTTGTTTATTTGAGGCAAGCCCAACAGACTGGCCTTTTTTTTTTTAATGCAAGAGAGTGAGGCGTGGAGGGAGAGAATTGGCACGCCAGGGCCTCCAGCCACTGCAATCAAACTCTAGACGCGTGCGCCCCCTTGTGCACGTGTGCAACATTGCGTGCTTACGTCACTGTGCCTCTGGCTTATTTGGGACCTGGACAGTCCGTGAGTCCTTAGGCTTCACAGGCAAGTGCCTTAACCACTAAGCCATCTCTCTAGCCCAAAGAAATTTTTTTGTCTCAAAATTTCAAAGGTTTTGGTCCACAGTGACTTGGCTCCATTGTTTCTGGGCCATGGTGAGGCACCGCATTAAGGCAGGAGCATGTAGTGGAGAAGCCAGAAAGGACGGAGGGAGAAGAAGGAGGAGGGAGATGAAGGAAGAAAAGAAAGAAGAGGGAAGGAGAGAAAAGAGAAGAGAGGAGAGAGAAGGACAAGGGAGGACCAGGGACAATGTACACCCTTCAAGGCACGCCCCTCACTGACCTTTTTCAACCAAGATGCCTCCTTCTGCTAGCCCATCACTAATCCATTAAGAAAGTCAGTGGCTTTACAGGCAATCACTCCTCAGTAGCACGACCATCTGGGGACCAAGTTTTCAATGCATGAGCCTTCTGGTGGAGTGGAGGGACACTTTGTATCCAAACCAGAGCCACCTCTAAAGGAGGTTAAGGTGGAGAGGAATTTAAATCTAAGAGTGTATGGGCACATGCTGTCAACCAGCGCTTCTCTCTGAAGGCTGTGAGATAAACAATAGGTTTACAACTCTGGGCATTCGTGCCAAGACAAAGTGATGAGAAACTTGCTGGGTGCTGGGATGTGATAACTGCACCTTCCATCCTGCTAGCTAAGTCAGAAGAAGTCTGCCAGTGTGTTGTTTGTTTCCAGCTAAGTGATTACACAGAGGGCAGCAATTGTTTCGAGAGGTGTCAGTCAAATATGGTGGGCGGGACAAGGCTGGATGGAAATACCCAAGAGGAGTTTGGAAAAGAAAGAAAGAGGGGCTGGAGAAATGGCTCTCAAAAAAATACAAATACAGGGCTGGAGAGATGGCTTACCGGTTAAGGCGCTTGCCTGTCAAGCCTGAGGACCCAGGTTCAATTCCCCAGGTCCTGTGGAAAACAGATGCACAAGGTGCCCCATGTGATGAGATCATTTGCAGTGGCTGGAGGTCCAGATGCACCCATTTTATCTTTCTATCTATTTATCATCTATATCTATCTATCATCTATCTGCCTATTCCTCTCTCTCTAACTCTCTCTCTCTCTCCCTCTCTCTCTCTCAAGGAAATAAATAAATTTATCTTAAAAGAAGAAGGAAGGGGCTAGAGAGATGGCTTAGCAGTTAAGGCACATGCCTGTGAAGTCTAAGGATTCTCCAAGTCCCACATAAGCCAGATGCACAAGGGGGTGCACGCATCTGGAGTTCGTTTGCAGTGGCTGGAGGCCCTGGCACGCCCATTCTCACTCACTTTCTCTCTCTCTACCCCTCTCTCTGTCTCAAATAAATAAGTAAATAAAATAAAAAGAAGTAGGAAGGACAAGTCTAGCGGTTGAAGAAGCCAGAGTGGTTCCACCCCAGCCCCACCTCTCCCTGGCTAAGGCATTCTCCTAAGCGCCATCCCCCATAGACATGGGTAATGTTTCAAATCCATCGTTAATTTGATTGGGTCTAGAATCATCCAGGAGTCATCTTTCTGTGTGTGTGTGTGAGGGAGTTTCTAGATTAGGTTGAGGTGGAATGACTCACCCTAACTGTGGACAGGACCATTTCACAGACTGGGGTTTCTGACTGAATAAACAGGAAAAAAAAAAAAAAAAAAAGTGAGCTGAGCACCAGCATTCATTGGTTGTGGATCATGTGTGACCAGCTAACATTGGTCCTGACACCATGCCTTCCCCACCTGGATGAGCTGTGCCCTCAAATCGTGAGCCAAAACAAACCCTTCCTTAAAAGGGAGAAATCCCCCACTTCTGGGAATTACATAGAGTTCAGAAACTGGTAAGCTGTACGGTGAGCTTGGAGACTGAGGAACTACCAAGGTTCACTGGGGACAGGTTGGGTCTCTGAGACTCCCCACTCGGGAAGTCCAGCCAAAAAATTACAGCCAGGGAGGCTCAGTCATGCCATCTGCTTCTCCTGCTTCTCTGTGGTTAGCATACAGGTCAAGCTCACCTGTTCTTTCAGCCCCTTAGTCTTTCAATAGCATTCCAAGCCACTACTACACTTTCAATGGACAATCGATCAATTTAGGGCACTTTCAATTATAGGTAAAAACAGTCCCAACAAACTTAAACCCCCCCCCCCCAAATTCAGCCTTCAGTTTAGTTGCCAGTAGGTGGTTTGTTGCTTACCTGACGTTTCTGCTTTGACTGTATCTCTGAATCCTGTTTAATAAAACCTATCATTCATTCCTCTACTGGCCTTGTGAATGTCTTGCATCCCCAGAAACAGCTAATCTTTCCCGCTTCCTGGGTAAGAACGCCTTTGAGCAGAGCTGCTGTTCCCTTCGCTTCCGAAAGTTTCTTCTTGTCAGGCATTTGATTACTCTACCGGCTGCATCTGGGTTCTGTTGCATTGGTTGCACCTAAGGGCAAGGAGTGACCACATTGGAAAGGCAGGATGGCCACTGAAAAGTACTATTACTGGACATTGGGCTGGTAAGGACACATGCCAGCTTCTACTTGGGTTACAGTTGAGCAAGGCTGTATAGCTCGCTTGGTAAAGTTCTTGCCTAGCACGCAAGCCGTGCTAGGTTTGATCCCTAGCCATGCAGAAACTGGACATGGTATAACGTACCTGTAAGTCCAGCACTTGGGGTGGGGGGAGATCAGGAGTTCAAGGCCAAGTTTCAGCTACATAGTTCAAGACCAGCCTGGGCTATACAGGACCTTGTCTCAGTAAAAACCAGTTGAACAAGTGACAGATCATTTCCAGGTCCTGTATCTGAACTGTTGGCTCAGCGTCTGCAGGCTCTCACTTCTTGTCTTAGCAGCCATAGGCAAAAATACTTAGATCCCAATGACTTAATCAGTAAAATGTAGGCAATTATATACCCACCTCTTGGGTTTTTTTGTGGACATTAAACAAGATCAGCAAAGCAAAGTGAATGGCGATTATTAGATAGAAGCTATCAAGGATGGGTATGACTGCATTAATGAACTTCTTCTTTGTCCTCTCAGCTAAGCCTGTCTTTTCTAATCACCCTCCACTTTTTCAAGGGCTCTCAGACTATCGACTCATTCCTCTTAGCGTGTGTGCATGCTGGGATCACTCTGCGTTTTCACACTCCAAACCAACTTCGGTTTCAAATGAGGCTGCTGGAAAGGTTCCTCTACATTCTGCCCTGGGCTCACCTTTCACTGCACACTTCTCCATCCTATTAAACTGCTCCTGCCAGGGCCCCTGCAGATGTTTTCATGAACCTATAGGCACAGGCAAGCAGGTTTCACAAAGGGCTCTCTGCCACCCTTGGGGGCTCACCTACTTCCTACTTGTTCCCCACTGACAGATCCTCCTGTTTCTCCATTCCATGAGCGAATGGAAACATCTCCATGTTTTGGGTTGTCTCCATACCCTCCACTGACTCCGTATTTCCATTGCTTTCATGCTGGGCCCCTCACTTCTCACCTGTGACCTGTGTGTGGCCCCGCTACATCCATCATCTCCCCAAAGCCTCATACCAATCTCCTGAGCCTCAGAATGGACATTTCTCAATTCCCTCGGAGTCCCCCTGTCTCCCTGCTCTTGTCCTTGAAGCTTAGCAAATCCACCAAGTGACAAGCAAAATATTATTTCTCAAATTCCAGCTTAGTGCATTTCCTGTCCTGCCACCACCCCTTGGTTGTTCACAGCTTGACCGTAAGCAAAGCTGCCTGGGTCACCAACCCTGGAACCATCCATGATGAGACGCTTCCCTCCCCCCACCCCCACAAGCCGCACCCATGCTTCAGAGGACAGACCACTATGAACACCAAAGCACACCCATTGCTTGCCATCTCTCCCACCACCATCCACAGCCTCAGGCACTGTGATTCAGTGCTTCCCGTTCTCTCTGCAGCCATCTTGCTACCCTAATCTATTCTCTGTCTAGGAGCCAGGGTTATGTCTTTTTACTGTTTGCCACTTCCATTTTTTTTTTGTATGTATATTGTGTGTTAGGATGCATATGGGTGTGTGTGTGTGCGTGCGTGTGTGTGTGTGTGTGTGTGTGTGTGTGTGTGTGTACATGTGTGTGGGGGCACGTGTTGGCATGCGAATATGGAGGCCAGAGGTCGACACTGAGTGTCCTTCTCAATCATTCGTTCTCTGCCTTCTTCTTTGAGACAGGGTCTCTCGTTGAACTCACAGCTCATTGGATCCACTAGACAAGGTCCAATCTCAGCCTCCCCAGTGCTGAGCTTATAGGCCCGCGCTTCCCTGCTCCTTGAACACCTGTTAAGCGGCAACTTAAAGAGGAAAGTTTTGCATTTGCTTACATTTTGAGGTTATGATCCATCACGGTGAGGAAAAAGAAGCATGAACCTGTTGGCCGTACTGTGTCCAAAGTCGGAAAGTGGGGAGCAATGATTGCTGGTGTTCAGCTTGCTTTCGCCTTTTTATGAAGCCCAGAACCCTCTGGTCATGGCACGATGCTGCCCACGTCATTAACACAGGTCTTCCCGTCCTGATTAACCTAATGAAGAAACTCCCTCACAGAGAGGCTCAGAGATGTTTCCATTGTGATTCTAAATCCCATCAAGTTAAGATTAACTAGCAGGGCATGGTGGGGCACACCTTTAATCCCAGCACTAGGGAAGCAGAGGTAGGAAGATCGCTGTGAGTTTGAGGACACCCTGAGACTCCATAGTGAATTCCAGGTCAGCCTGAGCTAGAGTGAGACCCAACCTTGAAAAACCAAAATAAAAAAAAAAAAGACTAACTATCACAGTGGCCAAGTGGATTAAATTTATTAAAACTTCGATAATGTTCAAAGAATACTTAGCACTGGTCAAATCCTTTAGCCCATACATTCTCTGCCCATCCAGCCAGCCCCATTCTCTGAACTGCCTGCACAGTACTGTAATTGAAATAATATCAATCCTCATGAAACTTCTCAGTGAAACATCCTTTCTCAGGTTTTTACTTCCTCTTGGGACATTCTATTTGAGCCTCATCCTCCTTAAGAACTGGGGAACTAGCTCAGTCAGTAAAGTGCTGGCCTTGCAACCCGAGGACCTAAGTCTATTGCCCAGTACCCATACATTTTGCCAGGCATGGTGGCTCATGCCTGTAACTCCAGCACTGGGGAGATGGAGACACGACGATCCTTGAGGCTCACTAGGCAGCTAATTTAGCCTAATCAGTGAGTTCCAGGTCAATGAGATATCCTATCTCAAAGGATGAGAATGATCCCCAAGATTGTCCTCAGGCCTCCCCATATACATGCACACATGTGTGTAAGTGTGCTCCAATCACACATATGAAAAGATATGCATGCGTGCATACATACTTGCATATCATTTTTTAAGAAATTTAGAAACTCAGTCATTATCTTATCTCAGAGATCAACCATCCTCTCACTCGCTCAGAGATACCATCTTATACTTCATATCCCCTTACATAGTATGGCCTGGATCCCCACCTTAAAACTGTTTCTTGCCGGGTATGGTGATGTACACCTTTAATCTCAGCACTTGGGAGGCACAGGTAGAAGGATTGCTATGAGTTTGAGCCAGGCCTGGGACTACAGAGTGAGTTCCAAGTCAGCGTGAGCCCGAATGAGTCCCTACCTCGAACCCTACCCCACCCCACCCCCCACCAAAAATCTGTCTCTCCACAGCCCTCCTCTCCTTTGGGTTTTGAGTGCCATGGGCCATATCTGTTACTCTGTCACTGGAATCTACCACATATATAACATATAACTGATGCTCAGGAAAAAAATGGTCAAATTAATCAATGAGTGACTAAGCATGCGCCTTTCTGTGAGGTTCTTAGAATGACTGTTTTAGACTACTCATTTTTTAGTCTTACAGCAATCAGTATGTTGATAATTTTAGGCTGGAAATTCAACATGGCACATGGGGTGAATTAGAATGATGTAAGCCATGGTATGAAAATTATAGATAATAGTGTAATTAGACCTAGTATCAGATAATTAGATGTAATAAGTGACTTTAAAAGGTTTTAGTTGCATTTCCTCTAATGGTTGCTTCTTGCGAATCTTGGACATTTTAATATTGCCTATTGACAGGTAACTCAGTAACAATCCATTTCAGTTGTGAGATCCTCATGTTCTACAGCCTGATGTTTGTAATTTTTTTTTTTCCTTCCTCTAATGGCACAGTGAGTGTACATGTATTCATTACGCTGGAAAAGGTAACTGGAAGATACTCTCCGAGGATTCCCATAACCCCACTGAGATAACTGTGCACAAATGGCTGCATTTGTTGTAGCCTAGAGAATGTCAGTTTCTAAATAATTTCAACCTTATGGAGAGCCTGTCCCAAAATAAAACAATTAAGAAGAAGGTGGACAATGTCCCTGATATCTCCAAGATGGTTCTCTGGTCTCCACATGCATGTTCATGAATACGCCCATGCATGCATCCTGAGGAGGCATATACACATGCACACACACACACAAAACAATATAATTTCAACTTTAAGTTTTCTCTTGCCATATCAATTTGAAAAGAAAAAAAAAAAGTAATACATTTGAACCGTCTTTTTGTGCTCTGGAACCTTGAAACCCTATCCCTCTGTTACCATCAGTGGGCATGAAGAAAACATCAACGACTGAAGAATTACTGTGTGTGTTGATGGCAAGGTAGGCCTAATGATATCTGAAGCAATCATCTTTATATAAAACCTATAATTCATCATGATTTCTGTCCAGAAATACTCATATCGCACCACACCTGAAGAGTCGTAGAAAGTGTTTTGTGGATTATGGGTCCATATAATTCTTATCCTTCAATTTTCCTCCACCTCTTAAAAAAATTGCTCAGTACTCTTACACTGCTGAGGGAAGCAGAATCCACTCTCGATGGTTTGGAAAATTTTATGGAAAGAACTATTTTTACAGAGGTCTAGACTAGGAAAGGGAAATGCCTTAGAGACACAGAGGCACACTGAAATGCATAGCAAGGCACAGTCCTATACCCTTTCGGACCAAAAGGGAGAGGGAAGGAGATGCTGCGTGAGTTGGGAAAAGACCATGACAACAGCCAGAGGTATGGAGGATCCCTGTGGCTTCCAGAAATGAGGCTCAAACCAGACAGCTGGGAAAAGGGCTCAATGGGTAAAGAGCTTGCTGTGCAAGCAAGACCATCAGAGTTCAGGTCTCCAGTGCTCATGGAAAATGCCATGTATGTCAGGTGCTCTGAGGACGCGGAGACAGATTTGTTGGCTACCTACACGTGCCAATTAGGTGAGCTCTAGATTCAGTGGAGAGACCTGTCTCTAAAAATAAGATGGAGGACTGGAGAGATGGTTCAGTGGTTAAGGTGCTTGCAGAGCCTAACTATCCAGGTTCAACTCCCGAGGGCCCACATAATCCAGATGCACAAGAGTGGCACATGTGTCTGGAGTCTGTTTGCATTCTCTCTGTCTGTGTGTCTTCCATCTCTCTTGCTGCTTGCACATAAATAAATAAAATTATTTTTAAAAAGAAATAAGAAGCTGGGCGTGGTGGCACACGCCTTTAATCCCAGCACTTGGGAGGCACAGGTAGGAGGATCGCCGAGATTTTTGAGGCCACCCTGAGACTACATAGTAAATTCCAGGTCAGCCTGGGCTAGAGTGAGACCTTACCTCAAAAAAAAAAAAAAAAAAAAATTAAAATTAAAAAATAAAAAGAACTAAGATGGAGAACGACTAAAGAGATCACTGGATGTCGACCCCTAGCCTCCACATCGATGCACACACATGTGCATGAGCATGCGTGTTCTTACACATAAACACATACATTCACATCACATATACATACATGTCAAAAAACGCATAGGAAATACACTGCTCTTCTTCCTTAGTGTCCAAGGGATTCAGTCCACAGAACATCGATCTCTTGTCACAGAAAGGCATGAGTGGAAAGAGAGACAAAAGGGCAAGAACCAGCCCGCCCACACTTCTAATGATCACCAACTCCCCCACTCTCTTCCAAACCTTCTCCAGCTCCACTGTTACCCTTTGCTACAAGGCCCTGAAGATCCACCTCTGAGAACCAGCAGCCTAGAAAGATGCAATTTCAACTGAAAGTCCCTCTCACGTCGTTCTTTGTTGATCTTTGTTATTCAGATTGTTTACAGAGACCAAGGGTCGCCAATTACTTTGCCCCAGGAGCTAGATTGTGGAATGCCAGGAAATTGCTTTCAGTGATACTGCAAATTAGAAAACCCAGTCACAGAACCCCAAAGACATTGATTATCCAGCCTGCTTCTTGACGAGGGAGGTCAGATGGCTCCCATATTAACTATCATCTGTAAACTCAGCTGAATGTTTTTCTCTAGCTCGAGCTGCAAAAAAAAGAAAAAAAAAACACCTCACTTTATTTCTTGAGTAGGTAAAGTGCCTTGATATTGTGCTTCTGCTTTTATTTAAAAAATTATTGTTCACTGCATGCATAATTAGCCTGCATTACGTCCTACACTTTGACTAAATCAGAACACGCTGAAGAACAGACTCATACTCTGTACAATAGATTCGCATTTTTAAGTGACACGACCCATCATGCATGCTTGGTTAAAAGATGATTTCTGGTTCCCGATTGTTCAATTTCTACGTGGATCTATTAGTGTGTCGGCTTGGTGTTTATTTAGGTTCCTGGAACAATATTGATAATCTCACCACAGTTTTCTGTTACCAGTGGTTCTCCATTTGTTCCAGATATAGTTTTTCATTGGTTCAGGCAGGCCTTTTTTTTTTTTTTGATTAGCTCAGTTTTTCCCAGCCACTAGTGTTCATTTTCTACGCTTTCTTCCCAGTACTTAATTCTCTTGATAAAAATCACATGTACGATGCATCTGTGTTCTTTGATCTATAAGTACCACTTTATTTGAAGTATCTATAATCCTCCTAATTCTGATTTCAGTAATATAATGTTTCCCTGGAGAATAATATCACTGGGTATTCGGATTATATTGGGATCCAATTAAACTAGTTAAGGTTATTAACTACTTACACATTCGTCTGATTTTCATCCTTAGATTTTCCCCTCTGCGGCTGGGTATTGAATCTCTAGTTCTGGGTTACATACAAGTGTTTAACAAGGTCAGATCCTCTTGCCAGGGAGCTTTTAGTATAAATAGGCCTCTCCGAATTCTGTCTCCTGCCCAGACCTAGGCACACAGCACCAGACTCTTATTATGTTGTCTTCCTCTGAATACCCAGTAGGCACCTGTGATTTTATTTTATTTTTTTAGTTTTATGCGAAAACTTGACTGATCCATGAGCTGCCCAGATAGTTGGCCAAACATCATTCTGGAAGTTCTTGGGAAGATGTTTGTGGGGTGAGGTTATGATGTTTGACTCAGCAGGCTGAGCCAAGCAGATTCTGCCCTCCGCAATGTGGTGGGCCTCCTCCAGGCAGCTGAGGGCATGCATGGAATAAAAGAGGAACTTTCCTGGCCAGAGGAAATTCTCTTGGCTCATGTCTTCAAACTCCAGCCTGGATTTCCATTCCTGACCTTTGACTTGGACTCACACCCCAACTTGCTAAGGCTTAAGTCTGCTGGCATTCAGGCATTCAGACTGGAGCACCACCATCTGCTTACTTGGGTCTCAAGGCTTCTAACCCCACCTGCAGACCTTGAGATTTCTGAGGTTCCACAACCCTGTGAGCCAATTCCTTAAGAACTAAATCTCTACACACACACACACACACACACACACACACACACACACACACACGTATTTCTATTCTCTGGAAGACACTGGCCAGTACAGCACCTCAGAGATTACGTGCCTCTAACCAAACATTCTAATTCTTGTTACAAGTCCGTTCAACATAAAATAATCTTCTCCAACTTTCGTGAGGTGACAGACCATATCCATGACCAAATTCTCCTCTAAACAAGAATTCGTTTGCTGACCTAGCTCCAACTTCAGCTTCCTTGTCAGCACCGAGGAACGCGGCGCTCTGTCTGCAGGTGTCTCGTATGCTCCTCCTCTTGTCAATGCTTCAATCTCTCTCCAGCTCAGGACAAGGGCAAAACAGTGTGACAGGGACGAGCTCAGGAGGCAGATGGAAGAAACCATGGAGATACTGTATAACCTCGCTGTTAAGTTACCAGTAGAAATGGCTCCAGACAAACGTTCCTTCTTATGCCCTTAAGACTTGAGAGACTATATGGCCTTCATGATATTGTAACAGGCCATATATAGAGTCCTCAAGCCCTAAACCCTGAGTTGGGGCTTGCGTTTTTGTTGTTGTTGTTGTTGTTGTTTGTTTTGTTTTTCGAGCTAGAGTCTCACTCTGGTGCAGACTGACTCGGAATTCACTATGGAGTCTCAGGCTGGCCTCGAACTCATGGCGATCCTCCTAACTCTGCCTTCCGAGTTCTGGGATTAAAGGCGTGCGTCACCATGCCCGGCTCTCATGTTTGTATTTAACAGACTTGAGCAGACCAAACTGAGAAGGATAATTAATAAATGACCACACTTATTGAGAGAAGTACAGGTCGATGGGAAGAAAAATGAATATACCCAGGTGGTCTGAGAGCCCATGTGGTGGGCCTAGGAGAAATGTAAAAAGAGATTTACAGAAAAGACAGTGCAGAGAGTTCCTACCATGTGAAGGACAGGAGGGGTAGAGAAGTGCCAAGGTGGTTCTCCCCTCTCCTCAGGCCAGCTGGGCAAAGAAGAGTGGAAACCTACCAGAACCTGGAGGTTCAAGAGTGATGAACAGGCAGCCAAGAGAGCTGTCTCTTCCCTAATAAACATATTCCTAACCTTAGACTGGTGGGTCCTATCTTCCAGCTAAGGTGAACCAGAGAGGTAGCTGACTGGTCTGGGCTAAAGGCTGGCTCAGGAAGAGGCCAGCCATGACGCCAGATTCGGGGTCTAAACTTGACCAACCAACAGTGCCGGGATTAGGTTTGAATTCTAGGAAAGGAGACCTCCCTCCCAGGGAGGGGCTCAGGTGTGGAAAAACAGGTCTAGGGAGCTCTTTTAAGCAAGAGATAAGGAGAAGCCAGATTCCTCTTTGATCTCTAGCAAAACACAGACTATAAGAGCAAGCCAAACACATTCCTGCTTTTTTTTTTTTTCTTTCAGGGGCCCAGTCACCCTAAACTACCTAACAAAACTACCTGGCTTCCTCTCCATATGGAAGTTAGACAGATTCTTGTCTGTTAGTTCTGTGTGTTTGGGTATGTGGACATCCTTCTTGGCCACCATGACTCACTCCTTAAGAGGCTACACGCCTTTAATCCCAGTGATCAGGAGGCAGGGGAAGGGGAAGACCACTGTGAGACATCCTGATATCCAGGTCAGCCTGGGTTAGAGTGAGACCCTACCTAGAAAGCAACTAAACAAAAGAGGAGTTTATAAATGGCAGTCAGTTCCTCCAGGGCATCAACACTGCAGGGGCTTAATCAAACTTTTTATTCCTCTCTGCCAATCTCTCTCACCCACAGTCTTTCCCATCTCAGTAAATGACAACTGGATTCTTCCAGGTACTTAGGCAAAATTCTTGGAAACATCGTGGCTTCTACTTTGTGGTACATTATACAATTCTTTAGAAAACCTTGGAATCTTTCTATCTGCCTCTTTCTCTCTCTGTCTCTCTCAAATAAATAAATTAAAATAAACAAAAATTTTTTAAAAAATTAAAAAGGGCTAGAGAGATGGCTCAGCAGTTAAGCACTTGCCTGTGAAGCCTAAGGACCCTGGTTCGAGATTCAATTCCCCAGGACCCACATTAGCCAGATGCACAAGGGGGCGCACGCGTCTGGAGTTCGTTTGCAGTGGCTGGAGGCCCTGGTGAGCCCATTCTCTCTTTGTCTGTCTCTCTCAAATAAATAAACAAAACTTTAAAAAGAAAAACTTTGGTTCTATCTTCAAACTACAAGCAGACCCTCCATTTCTTGCCATCTCCTCCGACCCCTTTCTAACCCAAGCTTCCATTATCCCAAGCCTCCCGCAACGATCAATTGCCTCCTAATCCTAATTGGCCATTACGCTTCCTATTGTCCATTGATCTGTGAGTCGGACCAGCCGCTCCTCAGCTGAGCAGCCTCCAGTGGCCTCCCACACAAGTCACGGCAAAAGTGAAAGAATTTTCGAATCGCGCAGGGAAGGTCCATGGATGGCACTGCTGCCTCCCAGGCCTTAGCATCTTCCATCTTCAGTTTGCCCCAGTGCTCTGGTCATACTGGTGGTCTTCTAGCTCTTCCTCCAGTGAGCCCAGCCCACTGCGTTCCAGGCTTTTACACATAACCCTGTTCTTTCTTCCCAGCTTCTCTCCTTCTAGAAACCCAGCAGCTGGCTCCCTTACTTCTCTCATGCCTCCATGCTAAAACCACCTTGTCAGAAAACCCATCCGTAGCCACCCTGTGAAAAGGGGCAGCCCTCTCCCTGGGTAATGCCATCCATCTTAGTTTCTCCATAGCACTTGTCACCACCACTGCACATGACACCCATGCACTTTGACCTCTTGTCTCTCCTGTTGGAATTCAAGCTCAGCGTGTATGTTCCCTGCCAAATTTCTAGCATCCAGGATCCTGCTTGGGACAAAGCAGGCACTCAGGAAATGTTTGTTAAATGAATGAATAAAAACATAAGGATAAGGTAGCCATTGTTGACTTGAAATGCATAATTAGGGACTTATGAACAAAGTGCTGTGGGTGTGAAGAGATTACTTTTGCCAAGAGAGACTGAAGGGAGGCTTATCCCTTGGAAACCTCTGATCTTCCAAGAACAATTCTCATTGTTGTAGAATATGATGGAAGGTAACATAAATACAATGGAAAGCTGACAATACAATGGTCAATAGCTCCAGCTTCCTGTTAGACGACCTTGGATTTAAATTTTGACCCTGCCACTTAAAAGTTTGGTGATTCTTAACTAGGCCCTGTAACTTACCTCTGTCAACCACTGGTTGCACCTCAAAGGTGGATAAGAGTTTATTCTGGAGGAAAATATGAGTGACCATGGCCCAGGAACACAGATTTAGTTTACCCCAAACTCTATGTTCTGATGTGGTAGCAGTTTCATGATGGTTTTATAGTTACAGAAAAAAAGAAAGTCCATAATTCAAAGCATATCTCTCTCTCTCTCTCTCTTTTTCTGTCTCTCACAAATAAAATAAAGGGCTGGAGAGATGGCTTAGCAGTTAAGCCTTGCCTATGAAGCCTAAGGACCCCAGTTGGAGGCTCGATTCCCCAATACCCACATAAGCCAGATGCACAAGGTGGTGCATGCATCTGGAGTTCCTTTGCAGTGGCTGGAGGCCCTGGTGCACCCATTCTCTCTCTCTCTCTCTCTTTGCCTCTCTCTCTGTCTGTCACTCTCAAATAAATAAAAAAATTTAAAAAATATTTTTAAAATAAAATTAAAACCCCACCAAAAAAATAGATAGATAGCTGTGCCCAGACTATCAAGGACATCAAAATGGCAGCCATGAGTGTGGCCTTCATCTAAAGGTGCCATCAAATCATGGAGAGTATTAAGTAGCAACGTGGCTGCAATGACATGATGGTACACATGGTTGCTAGTCAGTGTGAAATAACAGAGATATCCACATGTGCCTACTATAAAAATCATAGGATTTAGAGCAAAAGCAGTCTGGCTGTAGCACCAGCTCTGCAAAATTCTTGTAAGTGGTAAGACATTTCTTTAAGACCTCACTCTTTCCATTTGCTTCTTAGAAGTAGCGATGATGTGTCTGTCACACAGTTGGTGTGAAGATTAAATGAGTTGTTATGTACACAAAGCTCGGGCCACTGTGACCCTGGAACACAAGGCGTTGGCTCTTTTAAGGACCTCTCTAAGTCAGTGACATTGAGATAGAAAGATAGGACACATTCTGAGAACTATTTCATACATACACACAACCAGACTCAGATCTTGGAACTGCTCAGAGCTGAAGAAAATTCTGGAATTTTCATTTCGCATTCCTACACATCATCCAATGTCTCTAATTAAAATTAAGCAATTGGAGGTTAGGGACATAGCTCAGTTTGTAAAACGTACATACCACGCACAAAGCCCTTGGTCCAATCTCCAGCTACATAACAAGTATGAGGCCAGCCTCAGATATATGAGATCCTATCACAAACGACTATGGTTATAGTGATGATAATAAAGAAAACTGCCCTAATCCTTACCTACCAAACTCATAAACCCCAGAAGACACCAAGAATTAGATTTGGTGACTATCTCGTTAGAATCGTGCACCTAGCATTTGGCAGGTTCTAATGTTCCCATGGAGTGCAAACCTAATCCACACCTGGCCTGGGCCATGAAGCCAGAACCTCTACCTTCCTTCCTGGAAAGCAAAAAGCATCCAACTGCCACCTTTGTCAAAAGTGAATTCTAAACACCACCTCAGCTTGTCCATGAATATGTCCTCCAAGTGGACATCTTGCCTGTTTCAAATAATGGCAGCCTAGCTCACTTCACTAGAGCAACAAGGAGACCAGCAGAGAAGTTTTCCTGAGCTGGGACTGGAGATGGGGAAAATTTCCTAGACAACAAAGAGTATTTCAAAGATTCTCGGGGTCCACAAATCATGACAAATAATAATTTGTATTTCAACAGAAACTGGAAAGCCAATGGGGCAATCATGCTTCCTGGGCCATATAAGGACAATGGAAAGTTGAGTTTGGAGTTGAGATTCCAGTGGAATAATTGCTGGAGTATATCTTTCAGATAATTTGAAGCTGGATAGGAGATCAAGAATGACATTCCAAGGAAGTTATACAAATGTGGAGATGGGTAAAGCAATGCAAGGGGAGGCATTTGCTGAACTCTTTTTTTTTAAATTTTTTTTTTAATTTATTTATTTGAGAGTGACAGAGACAGAGAGAAAGACAGATAGAGGGAGAGAGAGAGAATGGGCACTCCAGGGCTTCCAGCCTCTGCAAACGAACTCCAGACGCGTGCGCCCCCTTGTGCATCTGGCTAACGTGGGACCTGGGGAACCGAGCCTCGAACCGGGGTCCTTAGGCTTCACAGGCAAGCGCTTAACCGCTAAGCCATCTCTCCAGCCCCATTTGCTGAACTCTTAAGGAGACAATTTTGTACATTTGTCCTTGGTGTTTCTCTGATTTTGAGAATATATTTATAGTTGTCAAGTCAAATTATACAAAGCAGTTTAAAATATATGGCATTTGATTTAGTCAAGCGACAAATTTATCTTCATATCAGCTCAAATAATGTCAAATAAATTAAGAATCTTTAGAGTTCTTGATCTTTGATCTGTTAGTATTAATGGATATAGTATCAATTAAAAATTCAGTTGGTATGGTGAGAGAAATCAGATAGAATTTGAAATTCAGCATGCAAATATATTGCCAATTTAAAGGCCATTTTAATGGATTTGAGAGGATATTCATTTCTTCATGTACTGAATAAACTTCACTTTTGAATAACTTTCTTGATTCTTTTATGATTTTATACTCAAGGCTTGATCAAGAAACAGAATTAGGGCTAGAGAGATGGCTTAGCAGTTAAGGCGCTTGCCTACAGAACCCTAAGAACCTATGTTCAACTCTCCAGATCCCACTTAAACCACATGCGCAAAAGGTGAGGCACGTGCAAGGGTGCATATTCCCACTAGGTGGCGCAAGCATCTGGAGTTCGATAGCAGTAGCTGAGACCTTGGCACACCAATTCTCTCTCACTCTCTCTAAAAAAATAAGTTAAATTAAGTATTTTTTTAAAAAAAAAAAAAAAACAGAATTACTATCTAATACCACATAAGTCACAGGTGCTCAACTTCTAGGTCCTTGTGGAAGTTGGGGGGGGAGAGGCCATGTCTGTAGCTGTTGACCTCACATCTACCCAAGAGCCTGAAGTATGGAGCTTTTGGGTCTAGCAGTCTTGTGCGTGTGGGAGAAATCTCCACGTGACCACAATCAACGGTGAATGGAAGCCTGCTCTGATGAATGAGAGTCCCACAAAGTCAATTGCGGTCCATGAGACCATTGGAGCCTGCATCTGTGTCTCAGAGCATCTCGCCCCTGTGTCTCGTGGGAGCTGCTGGAGAGCTGGTATACTCTGCACAGAGTGGCACAGACACGTGCCACAGGCCTGGGAGGAGATGGTGGTGGAGCAGATGGGGTAGAAGCTGGAGGAGGGATGAGATGCGTTGCAGAATGACATGAGCCAGCCCAGCCAGCAGATGAGCTGTGACATGTACCATCAGCCACCACGCAAGGAACGTGCCTCTGTTGAAGGGAGCTGTGCTCCCACCTGCAAAGAATCGGGAAAGCGGCTCCGATTCGCTCCACATCTCATAGCAAATGCCTCTTGTGGCCAGCACTAAGCCAGAGCTGTGAGAGGAAAGGAACCTGAGGAAACATAGTCTCCACTTGGCTAAATGGACTCACCACAGTTGATTGATTTTCTCCTCATAATATTTACACTTTATCAGTCTCTATGGAATATTAATCAGCACTGGACAAAAATAATCCCAGCCGGGCATGGTGGCACACACCTTTGATCCCAGGACTTGGGAGGCAGAGGTAGGAGCATGGCCATGAGTTCAAGGCCAGCCTGAGACTACATAGTGAATTCCACGTCAGCCTGAGCCGCAGCGAGACCTTACCTCAAAATAAATAAATAAATAAAAATCTGCAGTGTACTGAATTTCTCAAACATGACTCACAGTTGAGAATTTTATTTAATATCCTAGCACCTCCACACATACCATTCAAAGTTGGAGAAAGCCATTATGGTGTCTCGTAAACAATCTCCTAGCTGAATGCCAAGGAAGTACACCGCTCCACCCTCTGCGAACAGAGCAAGTCCTTGTGGCTTGTGGGTAAAGTGAATCCTTAGGGAAAGTTGACTGCCTGACCTTTCATCCCAGGTTGTGTAGTAACATATTGCTCTTTATTTCCATTTATTTTGTTTTTTTGAGGTAGGGTTTCGCTCTAGCCCAGGCTGACCTGGAATTCGCTATGTAATCTCTGGCTGGCCTCAAACTCATGGTGATCTTCCTACCTCTGCCTCCCCAGTGCTGGGATTCAAAGTGTGTGTCACCGCGCCCGACTCCTTATTTCCATTTAAAATATATCTTTGTTCATGGCCATGGGTTATTCATCATCCACCCCTCTCTTTGTTGGCTCTCACTTATGACCTGACTTGACTCTTCTGGAGCTAATTTCTCTCCCTTACTAACTAAGCTAATGGACTAGAAATGGGGGAGGGGGAAGTTCTTCCTTGAACCCCTTGAGTGATGAGTTTTTAATGATCTATCACTTTCTTCTTGGTGAAAGGAGGCTGGGGGTCAGACAAGAAGGAAAGTGGAACTTCAAAAGACCATCTTATCTTTGACTTTTATAAGCCCTCCTGCCTGGGTCTCATCTGAACTTACAATTATTTTATATTCTGTTTTCCTTCATATTACATAGCAAATCAATCATACCATGTTCATCACATATTTTAGTTTCTTTACAGGTATTATTTAAAAAAATAATTTTAAGGGCTGGAGAGATGGCTTAGCAATTAAGGTGCATGCCTGTGACACCTAAGGACCCAGGTTCAATTCTCCAGGTCCCATGTAAGCCAGATGCACATGGTGGTACATGCATGTGGAGTTCGTTTGCAGTGGCTAGGGGCCCTGGTTTGTTCATTCTCTCTGTCTCTCTCTCTCTAATAAATAAATAAATATAAATAAAATCTTTAAATATAATAATAATTTTAAGCTGAGCATGGTTGTACATGCCTGTAATCTCTGCATTTGGGAGGCTGAGGCTGGAGGATTATGAGTTATGGGCCAGCCTGGGCTGTATGTAGTGACACGCTATCTCAAAGATTAATAATTAATTAATTAATTAAAACTGCTTTTAGAAATGCATCTTGCTGGATAGCTTGGTGGAGGGATGAGTAAATGGACCAGTGGGTGGTGGCTGGTGTCGTAGGAAACTTTTTCCCTGGAGTATCATGAATACACCTCTATTCACCACAGCCTACAGACCAAAGTGATTGTACTAAAACCAGTGTTGGTGAACCAATGAGTTTATTGGGGTTACTGGCTTACACAGCATAGTGAGGAGTTGCTTGCAGAAGCATGGTTAACTCAAAGGCAGCTGCATCCCTGGAAAGCCCACCCCAGCACAACATGCGGAAGCTCCCTACACAGGTGGTCCAAGAATCTTGGGCCTACTACATGACTCCAAGCTTTCTTGACTCCCTCCTCCACTCAAGAGGGACTGTTTTAATTCAGAGAAAACTGCTGCACAACATTGCTGAGCCTACTTCTCAACAGTTGTTTCCTGTTCCTATTGGGGGAGTGGCCTTGCCACCTTTTAAGTTTCAGTTCTCTCAGACCTGTTGACCTCTTGACTCTCTCCTCCCTTGAGGGGGGAATATTTCAGTTCCGAAGATATACAACAGATAGGGTAGATAAGCATCAAAGAGAGGGGACTGAGCTGGAGAGATGGCTTAGCGGTTAAGGCACTTGCCTGCAAAGCCAAAGGCAATGGTTCGATTCCCCAGGACCCACGTTAGCCAGATGCACAAGCGGCCACATGCATCTGGAGTTCATTTGCAGTGGCTAGAGGCCTTGGCGTGCCCATTCTCTCTCTCCCTTTCTCTCTCTCTCTCTCTCTCTCTCTCTCTCAAATAAGTAAATAAAAATAAATTTTTTAAAAGAAGAGAAGGGGATTATTTCAAACCCTTTACCCATCATTCCTTGTAAACATCAGTGATGATTCTGCTTTTACAAATCTAGAATGATTTGTCTATTATGGGAATTTTATTTATCAAACAAAATCCCTTGGAACTTTATCAGTAGATCTATTGAGGTTATAGCCCACAGAAAGTTCTAGTATTTGAATTTTTTAAATAATGAACCACTGATAACTCAAGCCCTTTGTTGTCTAGGGTGAAAACAGAAGCTGTAAGTGTGCATGATGTCTATGAAGCACAGGGGCCAAACTTGAATGTTAGCTTTCTACAGCGTACTGCTTCCTACTAAGCCACGTGGAGAAGTATATGGCCTGAGCAATTTGCATATAAAAGACTCTCATTTGATCAAACACCATTGAAGGGCAATGTTGGAATACAAATGAAGCGATTAGTAGGGTGCTAGATTTAGTGTTTTTTCTTTTGCTTTTTCTTCTTTTTTGTCCCTACAATACATACTAGATCCTGGCCTTGCAGTTAAACCACAGCTAGATATTTGGAACTTGAGAGTTTTCATGAATTATTATTAACATGAATTATTATTAACATTTTCAATGGAATAATGGTACCACAATTATACACACACACACACACACACACACACACACACACACATAAGTTCTCATTTGGAAACACATGCTGAGATATTTACAAATGAAATGATCTGGTATCTTGGATTCAGTTCAAAATAATGTTTTATTGGAGAAAAATAGATGAAACGGGACTAGCCTCCCGCGATAATTATTGAACCGGGTGGCGCATGCATGAAGGCTCATTATAGTCTTCCCTCGGCTTCTGTTAATGTTCCGAGTTTTCCATGACAAAAACCAACTTTAAAAAAAAAAAAAAAAAGAAAAGAAAACCCTGTCACCTGAGCACTAAAGTGAGCAAGATTTGAATTCCAGACCTACCACGTACTACCTTTATAGCTCTAGGAAAGGTATAAAAGACATACCTTCTATGGCTATAAAAAATTCAGCAAGATGATTCCCGCTAAGCCCTTCAACAGCTCCTAGCACATTTGCAATTACTCCCATTTTTCCTAATACATAATTACTACTACTGTCGTTATTTGAAAAGAAGCCTTATCTCCATGGAATCCTCATCGCCTCCTCCTCAGCTACAGCAATGTTGAAAACATTAAGTACTAGACAAATAAAAGAAGTGAAGGCCTTTATTGTAGATTTTGAAATAGAAAGAATACTCACTCAGGGTTTCAGAAAACAAGCTAAACTGCAGCATAAAGAGAAGAGAGAACAGGAAGTGCTTTTCATTAGAAAGATGAACTGACGTGGGTGCTGCCTGGGAGCGACAACCCTTGGCTGTCTTCATTCTGATCTTCATCTGTTGGGAAGTTCCATGGTGAGAGTAACACCCCAGAGACATTGGTCTACAAATGTTGTGTGAGGGGGAGCGCCGTAAGAATATGTCAAGCCAGGACTAAGGTTCTAGCACTTTATTCATAACATAGGGCAAGCCGGGCATGGTGATGCACACCTTTAATCCCACTTAGGAGGATTTTCATGAGTTCACAGCCATGCTGAGAACACATAATGAATTCCAGGTCAGTGAGACCCTACCTCGAAAAAGCAAAGATAAAAGAAGAAGGGGCTGGAGAGATGGCTTAGCGGCTAAGCGCTTGCCTGTGAAGCCTAAGGACCCCGGTTCGAGGCTCGGTTCCCCAGGTCCCACGTTAGCCAGATGCACAAGGGGGCGCACGCATCTGGAGTTCGTTTGCAGAGGCTGGAAGCCCTGGCGCGCCCATTCTCTCTCTCTCCCTCTATTTGTCTTTCTCTCTGTGTCTGTTGCTCTCAAATAAATAAATAAAAATTTAGAAAAAAAAATGTTTTAAAAAAAAAGAAGAAGAAGAAAGAGGAGGAGAGAAATGGTTCACCAGTAAAGGTGCTTACTGGCATAATACAGCGTACTTGCAAATGAAAACAAACGATACATTGTTTTGCAAAAGACATGAGGTTGGGGGGGGGGAGTCATCAGAATTTTTTCAGCACCTATTTTAAGTGCTGCTAAATATATGGCTATGGAAAGAACCCCTGGCACTGTTAACTCAGGTACAGATGGGTAAACATACATGGATTAATGACTAAGAATAGAGGCCAGGAGCCGGGGAGATCTGTTCATAAAGTGCTTTCACCTCCTAAGAGTCATGAGGACCTGAGTTTGATCCCCAGTACCTACCTATGAAGTGTGAGGATGCCTGTAACCCCAACACTGTGTCAGCAAAAACAAGTGGGCCCTGGGGGCTCACTAGCCAGGTTAGTTTAATTGGGGAGCTCCAACCCAATGAGAGACCCTATCTCCCAAAAACAAGGTGGGCAGCTTTCCTGAGAAACAACAGGTGAGGTTCTCCTCTGGCAGGCGCACATGCTCGCACACACAAAAAGAAAGAATATCGACCAATCTTCAGAGCGTAATCTGGCCCTATTTCTTATTTGGAACACTACTACCAGCCCCCCATTGCTGCTGGGTGAACTTCTCTTTCTGCTACTTCAATGGCCACTCCGCTGGGTTCCAGGAGAAACTATCTCCACCTCAAGATCCACTCACTTGTCATTGTCTCTGACTCAAAAATTATCACCCTCTTAGGTCTCCCCGTGCCTCGCTCTATTGCTTCTTCTTACCGTCTAATCAAATTCAACCTTCTTCTTTTTATTATTTTTAATATTTTATTTATTTACTTATTTGAGAGAGAGGCAGATAAAGAGAGAGAGAGAGAGAGAATGGGTGCGCCAGGGCCTCCAACACTGCAAATGAACACCAGATACAGGCACCATCTTGTACATCTGGCTTACATGGGTACCTGGGGAATCGAACCTGGGTCCTAAGGCCTCTCAGGCAAGTGCTTCAACCACTAAACCATCTCTCCAGCCCAAATTCAACCCTCTTGATGTGGCTCCCTTGGAAAGCTGATTGAGATTGTAAACCACTGCTTAACTCTGAATTCTTTTTTTTTAATTATTTTATTTATGTATTTTAAGGAGAGAGAGAAAAAAGAGTCAGATAGAGAAAATGGATGCACCAGGGTCTCTAGCCACTGCAAATGAACTCAAGACACATGTGCCATCTTGTACATCTGGCTTATTTGGTTACTGGGGAATCAAACCTAGGTCCTTAGGCTTTGCAGGCAAGTGCCTTAACTGCTAAGACATTTCTCCAGCCCCAACCCTGAATTCGTTATCCCTTTTTTTTTTTTGTCTGCTTTGCTAGTCTAAATAATATTTATCATCTTTAAACACACTATTTAAAATTTAGTCAGTCAATCTGTTAGTTAAATTATAATCTCTCTTTTTCTTTTTTTAATTTTTTAAATTTAATTTTATTTTTCCTCAATTTTTTAAACATTTTCTATGATTACAAAAAATATCCCATGGTAATACCCTCCCTCCCCCTCTTTCCCCTTTGAAATTCCATTCTCCATCATATCCCCTCCCCATCTCAATAAGTCTCTCTTTTATTTTGATGTCATGGTCTTTTCCTCCTCTTATGATGGTCTTGTGTAGGTAGTGTCAGACTCTATGAGGTCATGGATATCCAGGCCATTTTGTGTCTGGAGGGAGCACTTTGTAAGGAGTCCTACCCTTCCTTTGGCTCTCACATTCTCTTTTTCTATAGAGGTATGTATATATATATTTATTTTATTCTTTAATTGATACCTAGTATCTAAAACCCAACATGGCACACAGTTAGTTAATAACTATCTGGGTGTCTTGTTTTGAGGCAGGGTTTCACTCTAACCCAGGCTGACCTGGAACTCACTCTATAGCCTAGGCTGGATTCAAACTCATGGTGATCCTCCTACCTCAGCCTCCCACGTGCTGGGATTATATGTGTGTGCACCATTCCTGGTTTAAATATATGTTTAACTCAATGAAAGAAGCAACAAAGAAAATAATTACAAAAATGTGAAATATACCGGGGGTATAGCCCAAGAAGAACGGTTTCCTAGCATATGTGAGGTTCTGGGTTCAATCCCTATCCCTGCAAGCAAAAATGTGAAGCATATTTACAGAGCCACTTATTGCTTTTTTTTTCACATCCTTTTATAATAAAAATTCTCAACAAATTATGTAAAGAAAGAGCACACTTCAGCATAATAAAGGCTATATACAACAAACCCAGTGATAACATCATACTGAAGAGGGAAAACTTGCAAAACATTTTCTCTAAAATCTGGAACAAGATAAAGATTTTCCTGTTTTACTGCTTTTATTCAACATACTAGAAGTTCTAGCCAGAGCAATTAGGCAAGAGAGAAAAATAAAAATAAATAACATCCAAATTGGAAAGGAAGAAGTCAAATTATTTCTATTTGCAGACAACATAATCTTATGTATAGAAAAACCCTAAATCCTCTACCAAGAAAGCCGTTAAAACTGATAAACAAATTCAGTAAAAATGCAGATTCAAAATTAATGTACATATTGCTGGACGTGGTGGTGCATGTCTTTAATCCCAGCGCTTGGGAGGCAGATATAGGAGGATTGCCTTAAGTTCAAGGCCAGCCTGAGACTACATAATGAATTCCAGGTCAGCCTGGGCTAGAGTGAAACCCTAACTCAAAAAACAAAGAATCAAACTAACAACAACAAAAAAATCAACATACAAAAGAAAACCAGTAACACACCTAAATATAATAATGTACTAGCAACAGAGGAAATTGAGAATGCAATCCCATTTATAATAGCTACAAAAACAAAAGACCTAGGAATAAATTCAACCAAGGAGATACCTACAATGAAAATTATAAGACATCAATGAAAGATATTGAAAATAACACCAAAATCTGATAAAAACAAACAAACATTCTATGTTCATGAATTGGAAGAGTGAATGCTGTTAAAATATCCATATATCCAAATATCCAAAAGTCCAATGATATTTTTCACATAACCAGGAAAAAAAAAGTCATAAAATTGACATAAAGCACAAATGAGCTCGAATAGCCAACTCAATCATAAGCAAGAAGATGACGCTCGAGACACTATAATATTTGACTTCAAAACATGCTGCAGAGCCATAGTGACCCAAACTGAGAAAGGCCGGTTCCCTTTGCTGACCACATAGTGGCCATCTCCTGAGTGCCAGACGTCAGTCTGAGGATTTGATTTTTCTCAGGTGTCGGCCATGGTAGCACATGTCCCCTGCTGGATAGCCAGGTGACCTTCTGTAGTCCACACATCGAAGATCATCTTCTCATTGCAATAGCTTCTGCTTTCCCCATGAGAGACCAAAGGGGAATGCTGCTGGGGATGTGTTAGGCCATCTCAGCCCTGGTCCGTGGAGTTATGAGATCTGGACATGAATTTAGTGCCTTAGTCAGCTAACGTCTTAGATAAAAGATTGTCTCAAATATTTAAACATCCATTGCATGTGCTGCTAACCCTATTCAGAGGAGTGCTCATCCAAGTGCGATCAAGATATTCACAAAATATTAACAATCTGAGGCATGCCAGCTTTCTTTTTTGAACACGTATAATTCATTTATTTTGTGGGAGCATTTATTTGTATATGCTGCTTAGACTTACTGTTTAAGGAAGAAAATAAACCTATTATCTTAAGGCTGTTGAAAATCGCGTTAATTATGTAGCAATTAAATGAAAGATCGACTTACTTAGGGAAGCTTTTCTTAAGGAGTAGGCAATGAGCTGCTACCCAACCCACATTAGCCTGACTTTGTATCTCCTTAGACGTTGGGCCCTAAGTCAATGCAGCTGTCTGCACAGTAATTCGATGGTGTCTGCCGAGTTCTGCACATAAAAGAAAGGGCATAGCCAAGGTGCGGAAATACACTCAGGAGTTGGAGTCAGGAGGATCATCAGTTCAAGATCAGCCTGGTCTGCATAATGAGACCCTGTCTCAGAAGCAGAAACAATAAATAAAAAAAAAAAAAATCAAAAGAGAAGCAAAATATTCCTTTCCAACTTCTTCCTGGCTCTGTTAACATTCCTTCTTGACAGCAAACCCGGCTCTATTAGGCATGCATTTTATTTCAGGATGTGTTTTTGAGGAGCTCCACATAGTGCATTGCTGTGGGATTACAACACCTATCTTTTTATTCCCCCCCTTGCTGGAAGAAAATGCTCCCTCTGAACGGGCTCTGGCAGAAGGTGACAGCTGTTTTTTGTTGGATGTAGAATTAAGTGAACAGTTAAGACACTGGAGCTTTTAGTAAGATGATTTAATAAAGCTCATTAATGTTGTTGATTACATAGCTGACCCAGATAGAATACAAAATTCAACTCTGCACCACAGTGACTTGTCATCAAAATGTATTGATGTAGTAAATGCACTCCCAATGTTAAATCTTAATTTTAAATTTAATCAAGTTTGTTAAAATAAATAAATAAAACAGCACAGAGGGAGAGCTGTCAGAAACCTTAGTGAATATTTTGCATTTATTTCCTTTTGTCTTTCTGACCCAGGTTATTTGGTCTGCCTCACCAGGAAAGCAGTGATTGCTTCATACTTATGTAACACACATTTATTTCTGAGACTAGAGCTCAAAGCTACTAAATCAATCGATATAAAGTCAATGGGTAGCTAGAGAAGGTGGCAGCTCTCAGCAAACATCCCTTTGTCTCTCTCTGTTGTACCCATAGTCCATGAATCAGCAAGAAAGAGTCTGACCCAGCAAAACTCAGCCCTGTGCCTGAGTGGTGACGCATTCGCCTCTCAGCCTGACAGCAAGGAAAGAAAGAAACTTGGATATTTTCTACCTCAGTGGCTGGTTCATTCACTCTGCGCTCACCACATGGCCATCAGGGCTATCACTCCGTCTACTTGATGAGTCTGTGACTCATTTTCCATCTATTAAGATCTCCCAGCCCTCCTTCAGTTGTACGGCAGTGGAATGAAGGGGGAATTCTAGTTTACATTTAGTTCCATGGATCCTGACGGTGAATAGTGAGGCCTTGGCTTATAAAGGATGAGAGGGAAGCTGGGAGCAAAGATAACTGGCAGCATTAAGCATTTATGACTTTGGGAAGAGCAGCTCCCTCCGCCCTCTCAGAAGTCACCAGAAGGGCCTGGGGAGACCCCTCAGTTGGCTAATGTTTATCTCCCATGCATGAGGGGCTTCAGTTCAATCCCCAGAACCCAAGTGAAAATACCAGGCATGAAGGCTGCAGAGATGGCTTAGCGGTTAAGGCGCTTGCCAGCAAAGCCTAAGGACCCAGGTTCAATTCCCCAGCACCCACGCAAGCCAGATGCACAAGGTGGCGCATGCATCTGGAGTTCATTTGCAGTGGCTGGAGGCACTGGTGTACCCATTCTCTTTCACTTCCTCTCTCTCTCTCAAATGAATAAATAAAAATAAAATATTTTAAAATTGCCAAGCATTGTGGCATGTGCCTTTAATCCCATCACTGGGGAAGTGAAGACAGGAGAAAGCCTGAGGCTCCCTGGCCAGTCAGTCTATCTACCCGCCAGGACCCTGTGTGAAAAGAGGTGGACGGTGTCCCCGAGGGTACAACCGTCTAAGGGGGTCTTCTGGCCTCTGCACACGTGCACACACACACACACACACACACAAGCACACACGCATGCACAAACCTCCCATCATACACACATACAAATCCTTTGAGTTGCCAATCTGTCATTGAAGAAATGAAACTCAGGCTGGAGAGATGGCTTAGCAGTTAAGGCACATGCCTGTGAAGCCTAAGGACCCAGGTTTGATTCTCCAGGTCTCATGTAAGCCAGATGCAC
This sequence comes from Jaculus jaculus, assembly GCF_020740685.1. NCBI lineage: Eukaryota > Metazoa > Chordata > Mammalia > Rodentia > Dipodidae > Jaculus > Jaculus jaculus. Next base: position 14,816,857 of record NC_059104.1, on the reverse strand, counting down.
ACAGTGGCACATGCAGCTGGAGTTCCTTTGCAGTGGTTAGAGGCCCTGGAGTGCCCATTCATTCTCTCTCTCTCTCTCTCCCTCTTCCTGTCTCTAATAAATAAATAAAAAATATTGGCTAAATTCTTATATTTAAAAAAAAAAAAAGGAAAGAAAGAAATGAAGACTCAGTGTCAAGGGACTCCCAATCGCATTTTATGCAAATACTGGGAGAGATGAGCTTGACCTCTAGTGCCAGTTGGGACCTGCACTCACTGTCATAATATTAATAGTAGTGTAATATTATGAGAAGTGTAAAAAAAGGGGGGGTGAAGAACATGGGTTTTGGAGTCAGCATTGCCAGCTCAACTTCAAGCTGTGTACCAGACTACTAATGTGCCCTTGAGCAAGTCCAATAACTTTTCTGGGCTTCAATGCCCCAGTATGTAACATGGGCTTAGGGGGAGGAATCCTCCACTTGTGAGGGCCCTATGGTTAACTTTGAAAGGCCACACTTTGACTGGGGCCAGGGTGAGGCTCTGAGAATCCCGCTCCGGGTGCTCAGCCTGAAATATGGCTGCCGGGGAGGCTGAGCTCTGGCTGGCTGATTCTGCTGCTTGCTTCTCTGCAGCTAGCTTGCAGATCAAGCTCCCCCGCTCTTTCCATCGAATTTGGCTCTGAGCTTTCAATAGAGCCCCATCATACTTGCCCCTGAATCCGGCCCTCAGATGAAATGCCCACTTTCACGACTCCTCCCCTGAAGGATCTTTTGCTGCTTGAAGTGAAGCTTGCTGTTTTCATCTTTGCTGTAATTCTGGATCCTGTTTAGTAAAGCCTGTTACCTATATTCCTCTGCCGGCCTGATGAATGTCTTTACTGCTTCCTGGGTAGGAGCTAAGTTCTGGCAGAGCTGCTCACTTCCCATTTGAGCTTTGAAAACAAGGCTAGACAGCAGACTAGTCCATGTCCTTCTCTGTGTCTCTTTTCCAAACCCTGCGTACCACCTCCTCTGCAACCCTTGAGTCCCCCTGCAAATCCTGCAAATCCCTTCTCCTTATGAAATGGGGTGTTAGGGTGCAGGAAAGTCCTGGAACCCCAAACCCTGGGTTTGCATGCTCATTTAACCAAAGAATTGGGCAAACCAACCTGAGAAGGACAATTATAAAGTTATTATATTTATTGGAGGAAGTATAAAACCAAGGGAAGGAAAATGAATGCAATCCACATAGCCCGAGAGCCCACGTGGTAGGCCTGGGAAAAAAAAAAAAAAAAAAAAAAAAAAAAAAAAAAACAAAAAAAAAAAACATAAAAAGGGAGCTAGAGAGGAAAGAGCAAGTACAAAGAGCCCCTGTCATGTGAAGGGCAAGAGGGTTACGGTAAAGAGCCCGTGGGGGAGTAGAGGTCAGGGGGTTCTCCCCATGTCCCTGCCCAGCTGGGCCAAAATGAGGGAAACTCAGCAGAATTTGGAGGTTCAGGAGTTGTCAGGTTAGGCAGCCCAGAGAGTTTGCTCTTCCTTCATAAGTGTATTTATAACCTGACTGTAGTGGGCTTTACCTCCTGGCTCAAGTGAGCCACGAACACAGCTGATTGGTCTAGAAGCTGTTTAGGAAGAGGACAGCCGTGGCACCAGGTTCTGGGGCTGAACTTGACCAACCACAATGTCAGTCCGTTTTCAGTTCTAGGAAGGGGGACATTTCCCCCCAAAAGGGACCCAGGTTATTTGTGGAGAAACAGATCTAGGGAAGAAATAAGAAGTCAGATCATAATTTGATCTCTAGCAAAGTGGAGACTGCAAAGTTGGGCCCAAAGACATTCGTGCCTTTAATTTTAGGGACCCAGTCACCCTAACTGCCTCAACAAAGCGACCTGACTCCCTCTCGCTTACATAGCTGAAGACCCTATGAAGAATGCTAAATGGCCAGTTGTGCCCTGCTAAATAGTATGGGCAGCAACAGTGAGCTATTCTGGGAAGTTGAACCCGGAGGAATGGAGGGGGGAGGGATAGCCTTCAATCAGGTAGAGGATTGCTATTTGATGAGCTGTTTTTTCTGGTGGTTTGCATTTCCCAAAGCACAGTTTTTATTAAGTTTATTTATTTTTATTTATTTGAGAGGGGGGCAGATAGAGAGAGAGAGAGAGAGAGAGAGAGAATGGGCATGCCTGGTCCTTCAGGCGCTGCAAACAAACTCCAGACGCATGTGCTTTTGTGGGTCCTGGAGAGTTGAACCTGGGTCCTCTGGCTTTGCAGGCAAACACTTTAACTGCTAAGTTGTCACTACAGCCCCAAAGCATAATTTTTATATCAATTAGGAGTTACCAAAAAAAAGAAATGTTGGCTGATAAAATTAAACACTTGTGTTTTGTTTTTTGGTTTTTTTTTTTTGCAGGGTTTCCTAGAACCCTTAATACTTTAATAATATATTGAAAAAAATCCAAATATACAGTGTTTCCCAAGCAAACCCCATATGCAGTGCTTTTTAAATCCTCCCATGTCATTTTATAGGATGACTATTTAGCAAGAAAAACTATGGGAAACTCTTGGACCTGTTGCTGAGTTGCCTATTGAACAGAATTCCTAAAAGTAGGAGCAGAAATCAAAATGACCACCCAACCAGCTGAAAAAAAAAAAAAAAAGACAACAAGAAACAAATTCCATTTCCCATGAAGATATGATTTGAATCAACTAATTACATTTTAATGTAATCCTTGTGCTTATTTCAGCATAGTCCAGGAAAGCCCTCTGCATTTCTGCATTCCTATGACAATCTTACCCTTCATTTTCCTCCATTTGGACCAGAGAACCCACCAGGATTTCATTTGCCAACTCCCAACCAGCCCTGTTAACTCGGCATGAATTTCTGCTCAGGGTTAGAACCAGGCTGGGTCTGAGCATTAACTCCAATCTGCACTGGGGACTGTCTCTGCTTCTCTACACACTAAAGACCCAGAATGTCTTCTGTCTGTTATGCCTCAGTTTATCCACTTGTAAAATAAACAGAGAGCATGTGACCTCCCAGATTGAGTTTGAAGTCATAAATTACTGTAAAGTGCTTCGCAAATGAGTGTGTGATGAATGCTTAATAATCTCTCCAGTACGGAAGACATAAAGACAAATTAGCCAGCACTTTCATCTTCTTTGAGAGCAATGATAGTAGCCTTATTGGGGTATCAGTCCACCCAATTAAGGCAGTAAGTACTTACTTGGTTGATTCATTATGAAGATGCTTGTTAATTGTCCATTTGGTAAAATTCAGCATTTTCCACAAATCTGGCAACCCTGATATTGGCTATTTTTAATATCCGGGGTGAGGCAAAGCCTTTGAAAGAAAGACATTCACTTCTAATCCAAAGAAAATGTTCTCATTACATCTAAATGTGAAATGTTGAGGTGAAGGAATTTTTAAAACACAATCCAAAAGAATAGTTCGGTGATGTTACATAACTTAAAAGTGTGTACCTATAAAGTGAAGTTATAAATGCTTAATTATGTCAAAAATAACTTTTCAGACTTAGATAGATTAAAAATATCATCTGTGTCTCTTAGTCGGGGACTTAACAAATTGAGGAGTTTGAACATTCCTTTTGCAAGCTGACAGTGTGTGAAGCACTTAACAAGAGGTCTTTGTGACGCCAGCAGAGTTTAGGATATTGAGAGCCCAGAGGCTGCTTCGGCCAAGGGGTAATGTGTATGTGAGCAGTTTTCTATTCGCTGACACAATTTTTCCATGTCAATAGAAAAAAAGGCATAGGACTATCAATAAACAACTTAAATGGCTCTACACCAATATGAATTTAAATATGCCACGCACCTTGAGGTCAGAGCCAGTTCTGAACTTCTTTCTTCCTTTTTCTTTCTTTCTTTTTTCGTGTGTGTATGTGCATGATGCGTGACGTATGTGATGTGTGTGTGCACATGTTTGAGGATGCTAGAACTCCATGTGCCTATGTGTGGAAGCCAGAGGAGCAGTTGCCCACCCGTGTATTTCTTTTAGATGGGGTCTCTCCTTCAACCCTCCAGTGAGGCCCAGCAATTCTCTGATCTTTTCCATCCTACTGCTCACTGGGGTTCAGGATGCGAGTAGCCATGTCTAGCTTCTCATATTGGTTATGAGAATATAGAACTCTAATAGGTCTCCATGTGTAAGTGGCAAACACTCTTAACCTCTGAGACATCCCTCCAGCCCCAGTCCTGAACTTTCCAAGCACAGGAATTGCAGTCCAGCCTCTGGGGCAAGATGGATTTCTGGCTGTTGTGATTCAGTGACTTGAGTGCTAGGAATTTTCTGGGGGAGAGAAGTGGGTGTCAGGAATGGCAGAGGGAAGTAGACACTCAGTGTATGACGGCAAATCCTGTGAGACTCCCCACTGAGGTTTTGGGGAAAGCACAAACTTTATCGACTGCAAATCTTTTCTATCTTTCATAAAACCCAAAAATCACTTTGCTGTCTGTACTTGAGCCCTTGAAAACCAAGGCTAGACGCTACGTGAAGAGGGACGTGGACTCTTGTAATCTTACTGTAATCGTCTCAGGACTGGATGTTTTGCACAGTAAGATCACCTCATTTGGGAGTGATTGGTCTTGTTGGGGAGGCTGGAACCCCAGGAATATGTGGGCACCAGCTCTCTGGACAGAAGGTCACAGGCAAAGCCCCAACCCACTGTGAAGAAAGCAGCAAAAGGACAATTGTCATCCCCTTGGCTACAGAGGGGGACCTGAGAACAGATCTCAACAGGAGAAATGACTTGGCGAATGTTTGGACATTTGAGATTGCAGAGGAAGAGCACAGTGAAATGAGGCCAGGATGATGCAAGGTAATGGCATCCGTGCACAACTGATGCTATTGCTAAGGTGAGCTTGTTTTTCTCTAATCCAGCTGGAAAGTGAAATGACTGTCCATTTCTAGGGAAGAATATATCCACAACATGAACCCTTTTTGTAGCAGATCAAACAAAGCCAGATGCTTTCTCTTTGCACAAATTATTTTAAAAATAAGATTAAAAACTTTTATTATGAAACATGACACACGTGTCCTTGGGAGAATAGCCAGAGCACTTTATTGCCAGTTTGAAATTTTATCTTATCAAGAATATATACCAAGGTGAATATGGTGGTACAGAACTATGATTCTAGCTGTATTGAGAGGATCATGAATTTGAGGCCAGCCTGGGCTCCATAGTGAGACCCTATCTCAAAAATACAAATACAAACCAAGAAACAAACAAAATACCCTAAACAATCACAGACCAAAAAGTATGTGTGTGTGTATATGCACACAAACACAAATATATATATTACATTTATTAATAATATACTACATATTTATATACTTACATACAATATATTTTATAAATATATATCTATGTGGATCACATCTATGCATTGTATACGTGATCCAAAGGGAGGCCACAGTGGGAAGAGAAAAAGGATAGAACCCACCCCACAACGGCTCTGAATAATGAGTCCTGCCATTACTGCACTGAGAGCCCAGCTGCAAGATTGAGAAACAAGGAATGGCATTTGGGCCAGGCGTGGTGGTGCACACCTTTAATCCCAGCACTGGGGAGGCAGAGATAGAAGGATCTCTGTGAATTCGAGGCCACCCGGAGACTACATAGTGAATTCCAGGTCAGCCTGAGCTAAAGTGAGCCCCTACCTTGAAAAAACAAAAACAGAAACAGAAACACACACACACACACACACACACACACACACACACACACACACACACAGAGAGAGAGAGAGAGAGAGAGAGAGAGAGAGAGAATTGGCATTTGGTGACAACCTGGAGGCCATAGTGGGTGACCAGGAGGTCACTCCCACAGGAATGCCTTCTACAGTTGCTCCTGAGTTTCATGTCTTCTGCTCAGAATGTACTTCCACAGAGAACCGGTGACACACTCCCCCACCTCCACAGATGTCCGCTTGAAACACTCTGTTATAGTTTGAATCTGATACGTGCCCCCACAGGCTCATGTTTGGAAGGCTTGGTCTCCAGCTGCAGATGCTAGTTTGAGATATTCTGGCAAATTCGAGAGGCATAGTGCCGCAGAAGGAAGTATGTCACTTAGGGTGGGTTTCACTCATCTCCCAGCCACTTCCTGTCTCACCCTCTGCTTCCTGAAATCCTGATGGCAACAGCCTCCAAAACGCCCCCCTTATGCCATGAACTAAGCTGCTCCACCCTGCCTTCCCCACCATGATGGCCTGCAATCCTCTGAAATCACGAGCCACGATACAGATTTCCTATTTTCTGTGTTTTTAATATTATTTATTTATTTTTACATTCATTTATTTTTCTGTATTTATTTGAGATCGACAGACAGAGAGAGAGAAGGAGGCAGAGAGACAGAGAGAGAGAGGGAATGGGCGCGCCAGGGCCTCCAGCCACTGCAAATGAACTCCAGATGCGTGTGCTCCCCTTGCGCATCTGGATTATGTGGGTCCTGGGGAATCAAGCCTCGAGCCAGGGTCCTTAGGCTTCACGGGCAAGCGCTTAACCTCTAAACTATCTCTCCAGCCATAATTTTATTATTTTTTATTTATTAGAGAAAGAGAGAGAGAGAGAGAGAGAGAGAGAGAGAGAGAGAATGGGCATGGCAAGGCCTTCAGCCACTGTAAACGAACTCCAGATGCATGTGCCACCACATGCATCTGACCTACGTGGGTTCTGGGGAATCAAACCTGGGTCTTTAGGCTTCACAGGCAAGTGCCTTAAGTGCTGAGCCATCTCTACAGCCCCTTCCCTGTTTTAAGTTGTTTCTGTCAAGTATTATTGTCAAAGCCCCACAATGGTGACTAGTGATGGGACTTTTCTCTATGCAACTGGCCCAGGCCATGCAATTTATGCAATGAGGTCCCCCTCCCAGCTCCCCCTCAGATACCTGCTCTCACTGACCATGTCCTAATTTTCCTTTCTCTCCTACATCACCTCCTTAACCCACTGCTCATTCTAATTTACTTTGTAATTTGTTATACTGAGAGCTGGTATGAGTCATAGTCAAGAATGTGGACAATAAAGCCAGGGTCCTAAAACAAAAGGGCCCCATCATTGCTCAGGTAGGTGATGGTAAGAAGGTTATTCCATTACTCAGGCAGCTTTTCTTCATGTCTAAGAACAGTTGGTGATGTGTCTGACAGTGTTGTGCTCGGCACATCATAGTATGTAATTGTTTAATGAATAGTCTCTCCCTGTCTCTAAGTCTATGGGAGCTGACCAGAAGTGTTATGTCATGAATAGTGCTGATGGAAGGGAAAAGATGATCTGTGCCTTTCCCAGAGGTATATATTTCCATTGGAACATAGGTTTTAGACCTGGTGAAGATTCATAAGGGCAGTGTGCACATAGACCAAGTCACCACAGGCCCTTTGCTGGTCAGAGAACCTAGACACCTAGTCTCCAAGATGTGTCTAAGGAGAAGAACTGAGAAGACCAGGGGCCCAGCTAATGCTAATGCTTATGCTGAGGCCATAGGATTTCCAGGGTAACTGCAGTTTCTAGCAATGAAGACAAAGTTCATCCAGTTATGGTGGATGCCTCACCAATGACTAGGGAAAAGAAGGTGAGTTGAATGAAGGAAGCATGTGTGAACAACACCCTTAAAAAAAAAAAAAAAAAGTAAAAGACTGGGCTAGGGAGATGGCTCAACCATTAAAGGCACTTTCTTGTCTGCCGGCCTTGGTTCAATTCCCCAGCTCCCACCTAAACTGGATACAAATTGGCACATGCATCTGGGATCCCGAGGTACCAATGAGAACGGGAGGCAGGAGAATTCAAAGCTCACTGACTGGCTAGTCTGATGTGACACTCTGAAGGTTTGTTTGCAGGGGGCAAGGGACCCTATCTCACACTTGAGAAAACTGAAAACTCATCAGTGCTGAACATGAGAGGGTGTTGGGAGCTCAGCACTAAAGGAGATATCTCTATCATGGCCTCCAAGGCTCAGGGAACGTTGCAGAAGAGAAGACAGAAAGAATGTAAGAGCCACAGGATGGGAAGGAGTACTTTGGAGCTCTGTAGTCTAGACATGAACCATCTGGTTCCCTCATGACCTCACAGTGGTTGTGATGCCCCCCAACAAGACATGCACAGCTCTGAACCCATCAACATTTTGAAATAGAGGACAGAAGAGGTCGAAGAGAATGAGACATCAAGACAGAAGAAGAGGAAGGTGCTAGCGGAACAGGCAGGAGAAGAGGGAAAGGAGGTAACAGTGTCAGGATATGTTCAAAGTATAGCATGTTCCTACATTAAAATCCTCAACTAGAATTTTTTTTTTAGAGAACCTTTCTTGAAGAAGGTGGAACACAGATACATCAAAGTTGTCCTCTGACCTCCACACATGCACTTTGCCATGCACACCCACGCATGGAAATAAATAAATAAATAAATGATAAAATAATAATATAAAAAAACAGAAGATTAACCTCACAGCATATGCCCCTAAAACATTATAGTAGTTCGAGGTGTTTTGGAAAAAGAGCCTGTGGTGAATGAAAAACTCAAACACAGGGACCTCGAGATTTACAACATACTCTCCCAGAATTGAGGTCCTGAGAAGCCCTTCAGTAAAAACATAATTATTTCATCTTGTGATTTTACTTGGCCATAACTCCTTTTCTTCAGGAACATTTGAGACAAGTGTTCACGGAGTTCATGCTGGGGATCATTATGTAATGTTTGAAGCTCCTCTGTGTGTTATTTATCTTGATATTTTTCAAGGTTTCAGATGGGCATATGAGTATATGACATATCCTAGCCAAATGAGTGAATAAATAGATCAAGATGCTGACTCTTAGAAGAAACAGTGATGGCAACATCGTAAGGTCTTAGAAACAACCACTGTATTGCACTAAATCAAAATCAGCGTGTGGGGCTGGAGTGATGGCTTAGCAGCTAAGGCGTCTGCCTGCAAGGCCAAAGGACCCACGTAAGCCAGATGCACAAGGGGGCGCATGCATCTGGAGTTTGTTTGCAGTGGCTGGAGGCCCTGGCACACCAGTTCTCTCTCCCTCTTTCTGCCTCGTTCTCTCTCTCAAATAAATAAATAATAAATAAAGTTTAAAAAAATCAGTGTGTGTGTGTGTGTGTGTGTGTGCATGTGTGTGTGTATGCTTGCTTGTGTGTGTGTTAATGTAAGTTGGCCATCACAGCCATAATAACATACATACCACAACTTATCCCCCCATCCAGACCACACAGTCACTTTAAGATGACATTTTCTCCACCTGAATATCTCACATGCTTTCACTGCCACGGGGGCCCATTCATAATCTCACCGAAATCAATTTCTTTTCAAAGTCATTCCATTCTGAATCCTGTGAGGAAGAGGTTAGCTCCTTGCATTAAAGGCACTCTCTAGGGACCTGGGCTGCTCACCCAACGTCAAAGAAATAGAAAAACCAATTTCTGTAGTAGCACGAGCTGTTTGGTAACCACACCAGGGTGTCACTCTCCAGAAAAAGATTAATTTTTTTGGACTCCTACCTGGTATCAACACTCGGCTCCAGTGACCTCCCAATGCCTCTCAGAAGGGCCTGGCCTGCTTTAATACTTGGCCTTGTGTCTCATCCTATACCATATGCTGGTTCTCCCAAATATTGGTCGCTTTTTTGGCAAAGCTTTTCATCAGTCTCATATGTGTCAGGTACTATGGTATATGAAGAAGATCCTTGCCTGTGGGAGGTGTGGCATTTGCAGGAAGGAGGACCAAGTCAACTGTAGATTTGGACAAAGGGTGGTGGGTACTATGGAAGAGCAAGACAACTTTGTCCTGTTCCCCTGGCCTCCTTAGGACCTATGATCGACCTGACTTCTTACTTAGAGGATGAGCAACAGATCTTCTCAGCGATCCACCAGAAGAGAAATCATGCTCTCCACCTATAGCATCTCAGAATTGGAAGACCCTTCAAAACAAGGACTCAATACGCACAGAGGATGAGATGGAGGGGGGAGGGCTGTCACTCCCCACCCTATATTGGAGGATAGGAGCATAGCCAGCTTTGAGATCTCCATATAGATGAGTGATAGGCACGGACCTGTTGAAAACTCTTGGGAGAAATGCTCATTGTTGCTTCCTCGGCACTCAGCTTCACAAACTACAGTGTTGAATGGGCATGGCTATGAGCAAGTGCCTCTGGCCACACAGGCTGGCAGGACCAGAACAATGTGTCTTATAATGTGCTCTTTGGGCCAAAGGCATCTGTGATTCTGGAAGACCACAGTTTTTACCTGTATCTTAAAGGTGGGTATGAGTTCCAATCATCTCAGCTTCAGAGCTGGACATGTCTGTGATTGCTGGCCTGATCTTTCCCCAGCAACATTGAATGCCCTTGGACCAGAGGAAAGAGGCATGACACAACTATCACTCTAGGAAAAACAACTGGCATTGGAAACCTGTTGGAACTATTGCTTTACTGCCAAGTTTTCCAAACTGTGGGAGAGGCACCTTTCCCTGGGAAATAGCACCGGCCTCACAGGGGGTGCTATTGAAAACAATACTCAACGTATGCTGTATGCTCTGAGTGACTAGTTCAAGAAAATCTTCAAATTTTGTTTGAGAATTACACTGTCTTCCTTTTGAGAGACAGACAGAGAGAGAATGGGCATGCCAGGACCTCTAGCCACGACAAATGAACTCCAGTTGCGTGCGCCACTTTGTGCATCTGGCTTTACGTGGGCACTAGGGAACTGAACCCCAGTCATTAGGTTTTGCAGACAACTGCCTTAACCACTGAACAGTCTCTCCAACTCCCTTTTGATATTTTATATCTTTGCAAAGTTGTATTTTCAGCAGTTGCTGAGAAGAAAAGTAGATACAGGAAACAACTAACATGGAAAAAGAAGAGAAAACAATGATTACAATATGATTTCAGTCTTTAAGCAGTGCCCAGTAAGAAAGCACAATCACTTAATAATCTCTTAATTGAGATTAAGAGTGAAATATAATACTTCTTTCAAATATTTTTGCATTAAATTTTTAAAGAGCAACTTAGTGGTAAAAACAAATGCTAAAGTATTTAGAAATAGCTATTTAATAAATACAACAAGCAGACATTTCTCTTGGCCTTGGAGCATAATAAAAAGTTTCCACCAAGAGTGATATGAACTAAGACAGTATGGAAATCTCTACCTTCACTCATCAATACTTCAAAAAACAAAACAAAACAAAACAAACAACAACAACAAAAAAAAAAAAACAAAAGTTATTTGCAAGCAGAGAGATAGAAGAGAGCCAGAGAGAATGGTCATGCCAGGGCCTTCCAGGCCTGCAAATGAACTCCAGATGCATGTGCCACTTTGTGCATTTGGCTTTTGAGTGGGTACCGGGGAATCGAATCCAGGTTTAACATTAGCTAATTTATCATTAGGCTTTGAAAGCCAGTGTCTTAACCACTGAGCAAGCCTTCCAGCCCTCAGCACTACTTTTTAAAACATATCATAATCCCTCTTCAATGTGATCTCAGGAAGGTTCTAGAGCCTAAAGTAATGGCCATACTGATGGCAATCATAGCAATAGGCAGAGCTGATGTATTCTGAGCACAGCTGTGTGTCATGTTCTATGATATGGATTTCTCAGACTTTGGTTCCTATATACTTTCAAGAAATTTATATTGAGTTACAAAAAGGAAAAAGAAGGAAGCAGTGGAGGGGATGGGAAAAAGTAAAAAGAAGTAAAACCTGGCTTGGATCTGTAGTTGGTTGTATCAGCTAATTCCTTCCTTTAACATGTATCTGTCACTGATCTTTGTTGGGGGAATTTTTTTCCCACAGGGTGCCGCTAACATACTGCACCCCAGATAGGGCACAGATGACAGACCAGATTATGACTCCATCAGAACCGGTGTTGGTGAACCAATGATTTTATTGGGGTTGCTGACAGGAGCAATGGAGACCCCCCCCAAGTGCAGCCATTGAGAAGTCTCAGCCCCTTGTGGATGATGACCTTCCCATACCTGGTTAAGTGGAGCTTTCTATTGTCTGGATTACCCCCGGGGGATGCTCTTCCCTCAGTCTTGGGGTGAGATCTTACTTACAGAGCATGGATAAGACCCTCCCCCAAAAGCAGTTGCACCATCAAGAAATGTCTTCCCATCCTGGTTGATCACCTCTCCCTAGCCACTGCCACAGGTTTCCTGTGTCACGATTACCTCCTCAGATGCTCTTCCCTCAGTCTCGGGCTGAGGGTTTACTTATCAGAGCATGCATGACTCAGAGGCAGATATATCACTAAATATAGCACTGAAAAGCTCACCCCACAGAGGCTGCATTCCTGGAGCACACTGCACAGCCTCCAGGCAGCTCCATCAGAGGGTACCTCCCCAAGCAGTTGTTTCCCCCTTTAGGTAGCCTTGGAGAGGGGTCTTGCAATTTTTCCCCAGAGTTGTTGACTCCCTGAGTCAGCTGAGATTCCTTCCCTCCTCTCTCGCCACCAACCTCAAGGAGGGAATGTTGCAATTGCTACATGACAATGGTCAAAATGTGCCCTTCAACAGTTGTTTATCAGTCCTGTAACCTTGGGGAGTGGTCTGTGGTCGTTAAGTTTCAGTTCTCCCAGACTTCCTAACCCCTTCTCAACTCCTTCCTTCTGCAGGGAACAGCAATAGAACAAGCCTCTTCTGAGGTGGACCAAACCCACGAAGTCTAGATGCTGGAGAGACCATGGTGACTTGCCATGCTAACATGTTGACGGGGAAGGCAGACTGCAAGTAAATAATTAACCTGGCTAATGTATAACCATACTTGTAATAAGTGCAAAGAAGGGATCAGTGTCTATAAAACCTTGCTGTTTGAAGGAGTTGTTCAGCCTCAGTACCACCTGGGAGCTTGTTAGAAAGGCAGAATTTCAGTACCCACCTAGGAACTCCAGAGATTGGATCTGCATTTTAACAAGCTCCCTTGGGGATTTGCACACACACACACACACACACACACACACACACACATTGAAGTCTGAGAAGCTATCTGGAGTTCATAAGGGCTGTGAGTGGGAAAAGCAAGTGGATCCAAGTTCATCCCATGGGTCAGGGTAGGGTTCCCTGCAAAGATGGCTTCAAATTAGGCTAGAGAGCCAAGCAGCCTCTCCATGGTAACCTTGGGGGTCAGGTAAAGAACGTCCATCCCTCCCCACAAGAAACAATTCAGAGATAAGTAAAGGTTGTATTATCTGTTTGGGCTGTCATATCAAAATTCTCCAGACTGGATGTCCTTCCTGATGGAAATCTGTGTTCTCACACTTCTCAAGGCTAGAATTCTGGTGGGAAGGGTTAAATCCAGCAAGGACTCTCTCCCTAAGAAGTCCAACCTCTCACTGTGGCCTACTGTGACGGAAAGAGACCTCTTTCTGGTGTCTCTCTCTCTTCTTGTAAGAGTACGAACCCCATTATGAAGGTCCTAACCCCTTGGTCTCATCTAAATTCAATTACCTCCAGAGGCCCGGTCTCCAAATACCATCACCTCCAAGTTTAGAATTGTTGGCCCAAAAGACACAGCTCTCACGTCAAAGAGAAATAATACATAGTTTATTCTGGAGCCAAATGTGAATGACCAGGGTCTGAGAGCACAGATTTAGGTTACCTCCAACTCTGTGTTCTGATGTGTTAACAGTTTCATGAAGTTTTTAGAGTTACAGAACAAAAGGGAGTCATAAAGTTAAGGCATTTTTCAAATACATTGGCTGAAGCATCAGTAGGCTGATTATAGCAAAGTGGGGAGATATCCATCATAGGCTTTTGATGTTATCTGACGACATTCTTAGCCCTTGGATTGGTGAAAGCTGGGGGTCTATTCGTTCATTCCAAAAAGGTTCATACTTGATCAACTAATAGTCACTAAGGTGTTAGGTTTAGACACAGAGGTGGGCAAAAAATGGCTCTTGAGAGGCTAAAGGCGGCCCAAGGTAATTTGGCTCTGATCATGCAACATTCCATCTCTCCATTCTGCCTTGTTTGAGGCAGAGGTAGTACTTTCTTGGAACTTCAGTTCATAAATATCAGTTCACACACTTCAGTCCGTAGCAAAAGTTTCAGCAGAGGAATGTGAAAAAATAAATTTCTTTTCTTGAAATCCCATCTTGGCTGAAGTGTGCAAAAGGGCTTGAAGGGTGTCAGGAATGTATTCACAGCTGCGCTAGAGGCACAGTCTTGAAATTACAGCTACTTGAGAAGCTGAAGCAGGAGGATAGCACGTTCAAGGCCTGCTTGGGCTACACAGTGAATTCAAAGCCAGCCTGAACAACCTCATGAGGCCCTTTCTTGAGATGGAAAAAAAAAAAATTAAGCCGGGTGTGGTGGCACACACCAACTAATCTCAGCCCTTGGGAGGAAGAGGTAGGATCGCTATGAGTTTGAGGTTAGCCTGAGAGTGCATAGTGAATTCCAGGTCAGCCTGGGCTAGAGTGAGACCCCCATTTCAAAAAACTTAAAAGAGAAAGAGAGAGAGAGAGAGAAAGGAAGAAAAAAAGGAAGAAAGAAAGAAAGAAAGAAAAAGAAAGATGGAAGGAAAGAAAGAGAGAACACAAATTTGGGCTAGAAAGATGGCTCAGCACTTAAGGCACTTGTCTGCAAAGCCCTATGATATGGGTTCATTCCCCAATACCCATGTAAAGCCAGATGGTCAGAGTTCCTGACATGCCCATTCTCTCTGTTTCTCTCTATGTGTGCAAATAAATAAATAAATAAATAAATAATTTTTTTAATCCTTTGAAAAAAATCATTAAAAGAACTGGAGTTGTAGCTCAGTGGTAAAATGCTTGCCTCATGTACAAGGTCCTAAAATTCAATCCTCCAATATAGGAAAGAAATAAGCCGATTCAGGAAGATCAGCTAAGAAGTCTTCAGTAGTGAAGGTGAAATACTGACATCTCGGACAGAGCTGTATTCATACAGATGGAACAAAGTGAAATGTTTAAGTATTCAGGTGTTCCACCTGACAGATTTTGATAATGGGTTTCAAATGGTGGTTGAGGGGGAGTATCAAGAAAAACTACCAGGTATTGGGCTTGTACAACTGAATAAGTACCATGTCACCTGTCATAGGAATTGTGCAAGGCCGCCTGCTAAATGCAATGACCAAGGTAGAAATAGCTGTGAGCATCTCTAGCATTTAGTAAGCATTTCCCATGGTTTAGCTTCTGCGTGTTTGTTCTGTACACATTATGTTAATTAGTAGCGGATGTGAACTCTGCTTTCTGAGATGGTAAAATCAACTCGGGCATGATAGCCACACAAGGCTACCTTGTAAGGATTTAAACAGTCTGGTGCAATGAAGACTTAAGACGGCTTTTTGAACATCAGAGAAGCTAATGTCCACAGAAGAAAGGAGATGCGACCCGAGCCCTACAGATTGGGTAAGTAGCGAGGGAGGTTCACTTAGGAGAAATGTGGAGGCAAAGCTAACTTCAAAGGGAAGGGGCAGATTTTGAAGGACCTTGAAAGTCTGTAATTCAGATTTTATTAGAGGGAAGGGCTGGAGTATGAAAGGAACATGATGTTACAAGACCTGAGAAAACCTGTCTGGCAACAGGGACGACCAAAGCTGAAGAGGCCTGAGTAACCAGAGGCCATTAATTAGCTTTTATGTCACACAGGTCAACGTTCTGCACTAGCTGGGAAGGAAAACCTACAAGACTTAATTTCCTTGGGTGAGAATGAGGGTCAAAGATGACTGAAGTTTCAGGAATAAGATTAGAAGAATGAGAGTTGCAGGCCAACTCAGAGGGAGATCAGGAAGAGGAGAATCATAAATCTGGGATCACTGGGGGGTGTGTGGTATATGAATATTTCAAAGTCATTCTCTACCTGTTTGACCAGAACTAGTTTATAGCACAGGAAAGGTTACAAATTATAATATTGGATGGATTTGTCAAGAAATGGAAATGAAGCCAGGCATGGTGGCGCACACCTTTAATCCCAGCACTTGGGAGTCAGAAGTAGGAGGATCGCTGTGAGTTCGAGGCCACCCTGAGACTCCATAATGAATTCCAGGTCAGCCTGGGCCAGAGTGAGATCCTACCTTGAAAAACAAACAACAACAACAACAACAACAACAACAAAAACAAAAAGAAAAACAAAAGAAAGAAAAAAGAAAAAGAAACGGAAATGAGTATTAATGATTAGAATCATGAAAAATAAAAACATGGGGTTTTCTTGAAAGGAATAGTCCCCAAGTCACATGAAGTGTTATATTTGTAAGATGCAATTGGAAAGATATAAAGAAGTTATTACAATCTGCCAGGTTACTTTATTCCAGATGCATTGCTTATTTAAAAAAAAAAATTAAGAGTTGGGTTCAACCTTTCAGATGAATAGGGGCTTTGTTCGTCCTCAAGCTAGGCAGGGAACCATCATACTTAATTTTGTAAATTCAAAATGTTGTGCTTAGTGGAAAGAAAATGTGTGGTCATTGTGTCTTTCTAAATGCCATGTTTTTGTTTTTGTTTTCAAAGCATGCAGAAATGCTGTGGACTGGTATAAATAAATAAATAAATAAATAAGTAAATAAATAAATAGAATAACCATTCCAGTTCTCTTTTCCTGCCCTATCTTGAGGAACCCTAGTACCTCCTAGAATATCTTTTGCAGAGTGAGACCTGGTGGTTCCTCTCAGATCACCTGCCACTTGTATTCAGCACTGTACACTTTCCAGTAATCATTACTTAATTAATGACAATGTGGGTCTCTGAATGGGAAACTATGAAATGGTAACTAAGACGGTTAGGGCACATCTAATCCTCTCCAGGGTGCCTGCCAAGATCACAAAGGGTAATGTATAGATATCAGTGTTATTGTTCTGCATTCCCTAATTGAAGTCCCCAGTGCTCTGGAAACTTAGATAAAAGATATATGGGTTCCGGTAATTGAAAGAAAAAAAAAAAAACAACACACCAATAAAAAAAAAAAACAAAAAACTGTGTGCACCAGGGCTGCAAGCATGTTCTGATTTTGCAAGTTCTCTGTAAATTGCATGTAAATGTTTCATAAGGTATTACTTCCCATGGCAGACATTGATTGAACTGCTTTTTTTTCCCCCCCTTTTATAAAAAATATACATATCTCAGGGTTGAGGAATTGGCTCCACAGTTAAAGGCACTTGCTTGCAAAGCGTGAAGGCCTGGGTTCAAATCCCCAGCACCCACATAAAGCCAGATGCGCACAGTGGCGCGCGCGTCTAGAGCTTATTTTGCAGTGGCCAAAGGCCCCGGCGTACCCACGCGTGCTCCCTCTAATGAACATTTTTAAAACTACCACCCATTATCTGTCTACGTCCACATACTTCGTGGAAGGGTCTAGGGGACTGAAGCGTCGGGGCCACCAGCGCGGATGCCCGGGGCATGTGTGCGGAGTTTTCGAAAGTGTTCCGTTTACGACGCAGCTCGGATCTCCGGGATGAGGGGGGTGGTGGGGGTGGCCGGCTCGCGTCTTCTCCCTGCGCAGCCCCCTCGCCTCGGCTCTTCCCGTGACGCGCCACTCGGCTCTCGGCGCTACGACGGATGGCTTTTCTTCGGGAGAGGGAAATTCCTCCTTTCATCAGTATGGACGCGACACAGCTGTGTCGCCGTGTCGGCCGTCCAATCAGCGCCCGTCTCCGGCCGGGAGGGCTGACGAGCCGGCCGCGGATTGGCTGGCGGCGGCGGGGCGGGGCCTGCGGGGCGCAGAGGCAGGGCTGCGGCTCCCAGCAACGGAGTTGGGACCGGGTCTGCTTCATCATCCCGGGCAGAGGCTCCTCCAGCGCCGGCGCGGGGCGGCGGGCGGCGGCGGCGGCGGCGGCGGCGGGGGGACGCGAGCTGCGCGCGGGGAAGCCCCTGGCTCAGGATGCGGGAGGGCGCCAGCCTCGGCCGCTCGCCTCTGCCAGATGTTGCGGCTACTGGACGGGGGAAGGACCAGCAGAGCTAAACCAGGTAGGAGAGCCCACCGGTTTTTGCATTGATTGTTAATGACTATTACGCTGTGTGCATGTAGTATTACTATTATTATTAGTGGAATTTTTCTTTTTTTTTTTAAAAAAAAGAGTTTGCTGCAGTGCGCTGCACTCCCCTGTGTGTGTGCTCCGGGAAGCCCGGGGGAGACCCGGGGAGCCCACTAATTCAAGTGTTAACACTTGCAGGGAACCCTGGACTTTTTTTTTTTTTTTTTTTTTTTACGTAACGTTTTGATTTGAGATCAAGAAATGTCAGAGCTTGGATTCTTAACACCGCCTGTTTGGGGTGGAGGCGCGAAGCTGAGTTTTTTTGTTTTATTTTATTTTATTTTATTTTTCCAAAGGGATTCTGTTTGTTAATGTTTTTATATTTTTATTTTTAAAATTCCTCCATTTGAAAATCTCTGGCACATTCTCATTTTCGTGTGGTACCGAATGCCCCCCCCCCCCACCGCTATCGTTAGCTCCGGAATAAAAGTTTCCATCGGGCTTAGTTTATGAAAACACACTTGTAATTAAGAATTTGAAAAAAAAAATATATATATATATATACATGCAGCGGATCATCATCGCTTGAATGTTTTGGGCCCCAAATAGGTCTATTTATGGGACATTAGGGACCACCCTAGCTCTACAATAGGGTTTAATTGGGGTTCAAAAGCACATTTTTAAACAACCAAGCAAGAGGTAGCTTTCTGGCAAGTTTTAGATACCCCCACTGCAATGTTTACGTTTCTTTTCCTGGCACGTCTGAGCCTTTGTCTAGAGCTTAAAAGTGGAACCATTATATTCAAAAGTAAAGCTGGCTTAATAATGCTTACTGCAATTATCCGACCTGTATGCATTTTTAATGAGAACACACAGCCAGCAGAGTAATTTAATGAGAGCAGGCTAGCTTTTAAAGCCGTGCTTTCACTCTGCCGAACCAGATCAACTTTCTTGTCGAGAAGCAGCAGTGAGACACGATGGAGATTTATTTTTAACACACTTGGCCCAGGAGTAGGGAAGGATCTGTGTGTTAAAGAATTCTTTCTGCCCTTTTCCGTTTTAAATTCCTGCCAGGCATGAGGAAACTGTGCTTTTTTTTTTGTTAGGCCTGGGGAAGCATGTGTTTACAATAAATGTGTAACATTTTTAGAATAGTTAGCAAGCAGTGAAGCGAAGGAAAAAAAAAAAAAAAGGACTTTGCTAACCACTATCGCCGCGAATGTTTTTTAAGAAGCATTACTGTCCGTTGGTTAGAAAGACAAAAGCAAAAAGGGAGATTATGTATTGATTGAGGAATATGTGTATTTAGAAAACAGTAAAGGGGGGGGGGAAGCAGAGGTTATTTTTACAATCTACATAGAGGAACTTTTCTTTAGCTCCATAGGGTTTGGAGAGACGGTGGTGTTCATTTTTAAATCAGGGCAGTGCCACGTAGATTCTTCTAGACACACTGTTTGTACTTCAAGGAGAAGTGCAGGACACTAGCCCAGAACTTCTGACGTCATCCTCCAACTATTTCTGCTGTGTGTTCTTTTATTCAGCTCTTGGGGAGGAATATGTGTGTGTGCATGCGTGTGTGTGTGTGTGCGTGCGTGTGTGTGTGTGTGTGCGCGTGTGTGTGTCTGGGCACATTCGAACTCTAGGCTGGCAGGACTGGAGTTCCATCTTTACATTTCAGCCTGCATGCGGCCCGTCAGGTTTCGGTTTGCGGTAGAGGACGGAGGTGGACAGTTTGTTGGGCCCAACATTTTATTTTCATGCCAGGATAGACTGGTGGGATCCAAAGGAAAAGAGAAAGAAGCTTTGGGTCTCTGGTAAGGGAAGGAAGGAGATTTTTAAGGGCTTTCAGGTAGGGGAAGGGAAAGACTGCGCTGCTGAGGTAGGGTCCTTGCATGGCATGTGTGTGATTTAGGGGGATAGGGGTAGGAAAGACCCCCTGTGACTGTCACTCAAGGTCACTTAAACCTATTGAACTTTGAACTCCTTTGGGGAAATGGGGCTTGGATGTCCATTCTGCCCAGGGCCACAGGTGAGGCAGTAAGACTTGGCCAGTTTCCATAAGGGTCCGCAGGGTTATCTGGACCTGGGTATAAGCTGGTGGGGGGAGTGGATTGAAGAAAGACGAGACAGCTTTCTTGAAATCTAAAACAGCTCATCCATCCCCCTTATAAATAGGACATCTTCTACCTGCCTGGCTGCCGGCCTGGCAGCACAGGTTTTCTGCAGGGTTCTGGCTTAGCTGGTGCAAAGCTGTAAGGAGCCTCACTCTTGCTTTTTTTCCTTTTTTTTTTTCTTTGCTGCCTGGCCTTACTTCCCCCTTGGTACAGCTCGGTCAGTGTGGCCAGCCACCTGTGTGGACCTTCCCAGAGTCTCTATCCCCAGCTCCCCTAGAGTCATTATCTAGAGTCCATGTTATGCCAAGTTCAAGGTTGGTTGCGAAGGCGGAGACAGCTGCTTTTGTAGATAAAGCGCCATGTCCTAGGGCAGATAGCTCAAAGGAAGTGAAGTACAATAGTGTTGGCTGTTCACCCAGAGTCATCGTGCCACTCTTGATCGTAGAAATCAGAGGAAAGGTTAAGCATTTACTGAGGAGCCATTTAAGAAAGAATTTCAGTTAGAACACATTTGGAGTTCATGGGAGTTTCCAGTGTTAGTTTGGGTCCCTGTCCTGGCTACTTTGAGCAAGTACCTACCTTATTAAAAAAAAAAAAAAAGAAAGAAAGAAACCTCAATTTATCTTCTTTAAAGCCCTGAGGAATACTTGCTATACTTTCTCTTAGGAGACCTTGACCTTACATGAAAAAAAAAAAATGTGTATCTGTTGGCACAGTGAGCTATCTCAACTACAGGGGGAGGGAAGAAAGCTCAGGATTAAGAAATTGTTTGGCAGTGCCTTCTGTATTAAGATACATAATCACAGCTCTAAAACTCTTTGGTCGGCAAGTTTCATGTCATTATTTTAAGGGTATGTATCCTTAGCTTAACAAATGCAATTTCCAAGAAAATGAGAGCATCGTTGTTTTTGTTTTCTACATCTGTTCTCATCTAATATTCTAGAAGCCTTGCTAGCAGATTGTTCCAGCAGTAGTCCTCATAGTGCTCAAGGCATTTAGTGCTTATTTATTTATTTATTTATTTATTTATTTACTTTAACTTTTGTATTGAATTTGTGAAAGTGGAGTGGATACGAGAGAAAAATCAGAGGAAAGGAGGAAATCGTAGATAGACTGGTCATGAAGCTTTCCTGCTGAAGGGCCTGCCTCCTCTGCTCGTTGTTTTAATTTGCTGTTGCTATGGTGAAAACAAATCAATATCACATGGCTACCAGCCAGTCGGGGCGCTCGCTCGGGGTGCGCCATAGAGATCCAAGAGCAGGTACTCGAGAGTCCAAGCAAGAAATGGGAGAACAGGATTTCGATACTGAGCTTAAAAGAGAATTCCTTCTAGTTCTCCTCTTCTCGGAATGCATTTCCTCCTCCTCCTTCCTGCATTCTCCAGATAACCAGCAAAGGGCAGAATGGCTTGTTTACATTTAGCAAAATAAAACCGTTGCGATGTGGAAGTAGGTAGGGGGGTACTGCAAAGGGATGAAGGAGGGAATGGCAAGAGGGTAGAGTGAAGGATGTGTTGGTTGCTGGAAAATGGATCTTGGGAGCACTTCCACGGAGAACTATACCTCAGAGCTGATGATAGGGTTGGAAAGAGCTCTCATTGCCACACACAGAAGCCTGGCAAGGAGGAAGCCCGCAGGCGGCGGAGGAAGGAGGCCGGAGCCTCCAAGCCACACAAAAAGCCTCTGGTCAAAAGTCCAGCCAGGTTAGCACAGAACCCCAAGGTCATGGCCCAACGGGGTGAGGACCCTTTCCCCTTTTGACCAGAGCAGCAGAGGCCCTGTCTGAGGGCGTAGTGAACAAAGAGTGGCAGAGACTATAAAGAGACACCAGCCCAGGCATCCTTTCTGGAATGATCTACCGAATGGGTTGGATATTGATGCCTAGTGCTACGTAGAACAAGGAGTGGCATATTTTGTGCTTCGGGAGAATAAAACAGGGTGCTGCAGAGATGGCCCAGTGGTTAAGGGCACTTGCCTGAAAAGCCTTATGCTCCGGGTTTGCTTCCCCAGTGCCCATGGAAATCCAGATGACCAGTGGCACATGCATCTAGAGTTTGTTTACTGTGGCAGGAAGCCCTGGTACACCCATTTTCCCTCTCTCTGTGTCAGATAAACAAATAAGAATTTTTTTTTAAGAGAATAAAACAAGAGGGCTTAGCTGGGTTTTGCTGCACGCCTTTAAGCCCAGCACTCGTGAGGCAGAGGTAGGAGGGTCGCTGTGAGTTCAAGGCCACCCTGAGACTAAATAATGAATTCCAGGTCAGCCTGAGCTAGAGTGAGATCCTACCTCAAAAGAAAAAAAAAAAAAAGCTGTGTCTTTTTTTTTTCTTCCAATTTTTAAAAATACTTATTTATTTATTTGAGAGAGAGAGAAAGACAGAGAGAATGGGCACGCCAGGGCCTCCAGCCACTGCAAACGAACTCCAGATGCATGCGTCCCTAGTGCCTCTGGCTTACATGGCTCTAGAGAGTTGAACCAGGATCCTTTGGCTTTGCAGGCAAACACCTTACTGCTAGGCCATCTCTCAGCCCGCCTTTTCCTCCAGTGTTTCACTGGGCTCGGGTTTTGTTTCTCTGGTTGGAAGTGTTCATTGCAGCTGTGGTAAGAGCTACAGTGTCCCAAGGAGTCAAAGGTGTCACTTAGCTGGTTTGCTCCAGGCCTCTAACTGCTGAGCTTTTTGTATTGGTGCTAGGCCCCGCCTCCACCACAGAGAGGGAAAACAGGTGTGAAAGGTAAGGCTTTTAATGCTTTTAATGAATCTGAGTTCCTGGCTGCTGGGCAGTTTTCAGCTGGCCTGTTCTGTCCCTTCAATATAATAAAAACGCTTGGTCATAAAAAATGGACTCAACAATGTACCTTAGTGCTTTGACAAAGACTGCATTGTCTAAGGCCTCCTCAGCCTTCTGTGAATCAGTCAACAAGTGTTTGTTAAGCACCCCTCGGGCCGGCTCTTGCCATTTGGTTAGCACTGCGGTACCTTGCTTAGTTACCTGAGTGCGTGTCACAGAATCCTACGGTCCTCGTAGAGAAGAGTTCACTAACGTCGTTGTTGGCTAATATTAATTTAGTATTGTTAATCTTGTGTTGAGGGTGTCCATGCAAAATATGAGTGACCATGGCCTGGGAACACCGATTTAGGTTACCCCAATTCTATGTTCCAATGTGTTAGCAATTTCATGACGGTTTTATAATTACAGAACAGAAGAAAGCCATAAATCAAGGCAGTTTTCAAATACACTGGCTGACACATCAGTAGGAGTTATAGCAAAGCAGGGGTGGATGTGTGTGGGGGGAATCTCTACCATAGGCCTCAGATGCTGCCTGATAGCATTCTTAGCCCTTGGGTTGGTGGAAGCTAGGAGTCTGTTAGTACATTCCACAAAGGTCACACCTGATCAACTGATAGTCACCTGGGTGATAGATCAGACACCGAAGTGGGCCACAAGTGGCTACTGAGGGGTTGAAGGTAGCCCAAGGTAATTTGGCTCTGACCTTGCAATATTGCATCTCTCTGGGGTTTTAGGTTTTGTACTTTCCTCACCCATGTTGCATTATCTAGTATTAACTGATGAACATATTGAAATATGACATGAACGATAGATAGGTGGAAGTGGTTGAAAAATCCAAAATAAAGGTGATTGAAAGAAGCCAGTGAAGTCTCAGATGCTAGAGTTTCAGGCCCAAAGTGACAGGAGACTGCGGGCAACATCGTTTATAAAGCCTTGAATGTCAGCTGATGAGCAAAAGGGAATATACCCCCTCCTGCTTCCGAGTGGCACCATGCCCCCAACATCTCCTGATTCAGTTAACACACCATTCCCATCACAACCAGGAAACGGATGCCTTACTCTTAAAGGACTGTAACCCCACCACGGTTTTTTTTTTTTTTTTTTTTTTTTTTTGTTTTTTTGTTTTTGAGGTAGGATCTCATTCTAGCCCAGGCTGACCTGGAACTCACTCTGTAGTCCGGGGCTGACCTCAAACTCACAGCAATCCTCCTACCTCAATTTTACCACGCCACCATGCCTAGCTGCGCAGACTTTTTTGTTATGTTTCGAGATTCGTTTCCCCCTTGGAAACATGTAAGTTTTCGTCGTCGTTGTTACTGGTTTGGGGGATATTTCCCCCTAACAGCCATTCTCTGGTCAAAGACGAGCTGTGAGGTTTTAGGACTCTGGGGTTGAACTGAGGAGGGGAGGAGGAGAATGTAGCCACACTTTAAAGCATTTGGTTTAGAACTTGGGCTCCAGTGGGCTGAAAAGCAGGGTCAAAGTTAGGAGCACCAGAGGGCAGGCAGGCTGTGGGATGGTAAGTCAACCACAGAGGGGAAAAAAAAAAAAAGGCCACTGGATGCCCTAAATACCTCTGGTCTGTATCCCCAGCAGTCCCCAATCCACAATAGTTAGGGAAGGATATACTTACAAACAAGATAAGAAGAGTTAAGTACACAGCGGTCTTCAGAAGGATAATTAGCATATGTGTAGCTCTTTCCACTTGACAAAGGCTTCCACTGGTTTTCTCTTCATTAACAGTTCAAATAGGGAGTTAAGGCTGTCAGATCCTAGCCTGGAGCCCTCAAGCTTGGGTGCCTCACTAAAGCTGCCCTAGGAGATGAGTTCTAACCCAGGTTTTCAAACTTTCATTCATTCATTCATTGACTGATTTAATTTTTTTTTATCCCCCAGTGGTTGATTGACTTGAATCTTGAGGTGCAGAAAAAAAAACATAGAAGTGTCCCAGGTGTGTGGATTCAGGCCACCATCTCCTGTCCCCAGATGCTTTCTGAGACAGCGTGTCATTTAGATTTCAGGAATTTGGGCCAAAAGGCAGAGCCCTGGGAGGTTGATTTTTTTTGTTTTTTTTTTTTTTTTCATTTCATACTGCTTGGGAGGCCTTGGGGACAAAACCTGTATGTTGGCTCTGCACCCCCAACCCAGCCACCCAGCTTCTAGAATGTGTACTTCATTAGGGGCTGTAAATGGTCTGCAGGCCCTGGGGTTAACCAAAGTCAACCAGAGCACCAAGGGTTCAGGCTTCTGGTTTCCCTGAGTACCTCTCACTGTGTCTCTGAAGGTTGCAGAAAGGTGTGTGGGAGGGGGAAGGGAGGGAGAGATTACTATTTTAGGGGTATATGTTATAAGCAAGGTGCTTTACACTCTCACCATGTGGTGTGTAGAAGAGCACAGGACAACATACAATCCATGTGATTCCCAGTTGGATGATAGAAGAAGACATTCCCAGGACCCACGTTAGCCAGATGCACAAGGGGGTGCACGCGTCTGGAGTTCCTTTGCAGTGGCTGGAGGCCCTGGCGCGCCCATTCTCTCTCTCTCTCTCTTCCTCTCTCTCTCTCTCTCTCTCTTTCTGCCTCTTTTCTTCACTCTCTCAAATATGTTAAAATAATAATTATAATAATAAAGACAAACCGAGTCAGTAACACACTGTATGACTCCCCAGATGTGACCCAGCCATTACTTAAATTCAGGCCCATAAGAGCCCCAAACTCTATGGGTAAACCTAAGTAGTTTTGGCTAAACGAATGGGAGAGACAAACAATTCATTTGCAGAAAGAACTAAACTGACAGGGTGGAAGTGAGAGGTCATTTATTTTAGAAATTTCACGTTGCCTACTGAGTGTCATATTGAATATGATAGTGAGGATAGCTTCTTACAATGTCTACAGAATTTCAGATTTTATGCTTATTATCCCCTTGAATGATCACCAAACCCACCCATTCCCATTTTAAAAAAAAATTAAGTGAAAACTGAAGTTGAGTGAATTTAAACAATATGCTAAAAATCTTATTAGCTCCCAAATGGAAAAGTTAAACCTATGGGAGTGCTATGCATCTAATCTCAAGTGACATGAATAATCATGTTGCAGCCTGACTTGGAGTTTTCTTGTAAGGCATGTTGCATAGAGAAGCAGAACCCAACCCTAGGAATTTTGGGAAGACAGTAATGTTTTTAATTAAGAGATTGAATTATTCTAAAAATCTATAAATTTCTGGCATCCTTAATGCAAACTTCAATTAATCATACTAAACGTATTGGTGAAGCCTATATTGTAGAAATGATTTAGCACTTAGAATTTTAATGCCCTGAGAGTGCAGATAAGAAGAGCTTTGCTTGGGTTGGAGTAATGCATAGGACTTTCTGGAGGAAAGGCTGCTTTCTCTGAGTCCAAATGGAAATATTTCCTCTACATCAGCTTTTCTAGTGTGGAATGTCCATACCCCAGGCCAAGAGCAAAATTATTTGTAAGCAAGGAAAGAGTTGAACTTACATCTCATATCTTACTTAGTTCAACCTTTTGTGATACCAATTTTTCACATATGTTTGATAATGTACAGCGCATATTAACATTGTTATGCAACCATGCCATTAGTAAGTAAGTAACTGTCCTTATAATGATCCTTTCTGCTACAAAGTACTTCTGTCATAAGGATGTATGGTTAAAGCTCGGGAAGGGGCTGGAGAGGTGGTTAATAGATAAGGCGCTTTCCTGCAAAGCCAAAGGACTCAGGTTCAATTTCCTAGTAACCATGTAAAGCCAGGAGCATAAGGTGGCGCAAGCGTTTGGAGTTCATTTGCAGTGGCTAGAGGCCTTGGTGTGCCAATTCTCTCCCTGTGTGTTTGCCTCACTTTCTCTCTCTCTCTCTCTCTCTTAAATAAATAAAAAATATTTTAAAAACTTTAAAAAAAAGATAAGTAAGCAATACTATTAAGCACCATGGCCCAGTCTCCTTGGATCCAAGGGGAAACAGTGTAGCTTTTTACACACATTTTCACCCTCCCTCGCGTGAGCATGAGCCTTGCCAGTGGTCCTCTTGGAGGCCAACATTGATTCACATTCATGTTTAGAGCCCCAGAACAGCGGGGTGCATAAGAGAACATTCATAGCTGTATCTTTCATATATATGTAGGTGACATTTGACAGAAAACAGAGCTTCAAAAGTTAGAGCCTCTGAAAACAGAAATCAAGACTTCTTCATCTGTCTTTCAAAATGCCTATTTTAGAGATGGTACTGGGTAGGACAGTAAATCCAGAGTGAATTATCCCCAGCACTGGCTGTCCAGTTCCCTAAGACCTAAGTATTCGTTTTTTCCCCCTAGATTTCTCAGATCTCAGTTGAAGGCAGCCATTAGGACTACAGGAAGATATACTCTAAAAAACTAGAAAGCGCTTGGAGGTGTGCAGATGGTGGATACCCTCCTGTCAGATGCCTCCAAGGACTAAACCAAACAGCACTGCTCAAACTTTCAACAAGCCTGTGCATTACCAGGGGATCTTATTAAAAATGTAGATTCTGATTCTGATTCAGCAGGTCTGGGGTGGGGCTGATAGCCTCTCTCTCTCTTTTTTTTTAATAAGCTCCCAGAGGATAATGATGGTGGTGCCCATCCTGAGCCTCTGGGATACAAGGGTCGCTTTGCAGACGTGATAACATGCAAAGGCTCGCCTGAGGAAGCTGTTCTAGGTGGGGGTGGTGGCTGGGCCCCAACGTCCTCATCCCAGGAGGCCTGTACAGGATGCTCAGGCTCCCGGAAGTTGGGGTTGGATTGATAACGTCCACCATCCTTGTACCAGAGTGGCTGCGGCTGAAAGCTTTTTATCTCCAGGGAAGGCTGGTGTGTCTGCATGTGTTGCAGAGATTCTTTTTTTTATTTTTCTCCCTAAGAAATACATGCATGGAGGGCTGATGGTGTAGCTCAGTGGGTAAACCACGCTTCCCATTACAAAGCCCGAGGACTAGAGAAATGGTACCTATGTAAAAACCAAGCATGGTGGCAACATGTTTGTGATCCCGGCACTGGCTAGGTGGAGACAGGAAGATCTCTGAGGGGTTGCTGGCTAGCTGGCCTGGCCAAATTGGTGGACTGTAGGTTCAGTGAGAGACTCTGTCTCAAAAAATAAAGGGCTGGCAAGCGGCACATGTTCTCTGTCATATGTGGATCCTAGCTACAGATGACTGGGCTTCTGCCGCGAGACAGAAAATACTTAGCAGCAGAGGCCAGTAAGTTAAAAAGGAGACATAAAGGGAAGAGAAAGGAAGGGAGGAGGGTACTTAATAGGTTGATATTGTATATATGTAAGTACAATGATTGTGATGGGGAGGTAATATGATGGAGAATGGAATTTCAAAGGGGAAAGTGTGGGGGGAGGAGAGAGGGAATTAACATGGGATTTTTTTTTATAATCATGGAAAATGCTAATAAAAATAAAAATAGAATAAAGGGCTGGGGAGATGGCTTAGTGATTAAAGCACTTGCCTGCAAAACCTAACTAAACTGGGTTCAATTTCCCAGTACCTACATTAAAAAAAAAAAAAAAAACAAAAACAACAAACAGGTGCACAAAGTGGCGCATGCATCTGGAGTTCGTTTGCAATGGCTAGAGGCCCGGATGTGACCATTCTCTACCCCTTCCCTGTCTGTCTCTGCTTGAAAATAAATAGATAAATAAACTTAAATTAAGAAAAGGAAAAAAGGAAAAGGGGGAGCATGAGGAAGACGACAGTAGTGACAGCCCTTGAGGCACAAGCCCAACTACCGACTTTGCATCCCTAGAAGCCATACAAAGCCAGTCGCATTGAACAGGTGTGTCTCCAGCGGCACAGGAGGGAGGGAGGCGGAGACAGGCGAATCCACAGCTCGCAAGCCAGAGAGCCTGTCAGGAGCAGCTGCGAGCTACAAGAGAGACTTCCTCAAAACCAGGGGGACGTCAAGGACTGACACAGGGGGTTGTGTTTCAACCTCCACCTGTCCCACGCCACGAGTGTGGGTGCATTCACACACCTGAACACGCCTCATACAAAATTCAGGTACAGTGGCTGAGGGAGATAAAGTTTCTGGACCGGTAGCTTCCGGTCGCACGTGTATATATGTGCGCACACACATACATCAGGAAATCAGTGCATTGGAAATCGTCTCTGTATTTTCTTTCTTTCTTTTTTTTTTTTTTTCCAGATGGTAAGCAGAACCAGGGTCCAAAAGGCCCACCCACTTCAGGTCCCTCGGCCTCAGTAAATTAGTTTGGGGAACTCTGACAAACTTATCCATCCCTTGAAGATCCATCCACTTGATCCCTTTGTCTCCTCATTCTTTGCAGACATTCTCTCCAAAGAATGACAAGTATATATGTCATATGCCATTAACATGACATTTGGTTCAAAGCCACACGATTGGAGCTGGAGAGATGGCTTAGTGGTTAAGGTGCTTGCCTGCAAAGCCAGAGGACCGGGTTTAGTTTTCAAGGACCCATGTAAGCTAGATGCACAAGGTGGCCCATGAGTCTGGAGTTCATTTGCAGCAGCTGGAGCCTCTGGTGTATCCATTGTCTCTCTGCCTCTTTCTCAATAAATAAAATAAAATAAAAACCCCACTAGATTATAAGTTACATGATATAAATGCAGCCATCATTAGAGTAGATTGCAGTTTCATGTAGTCACCTTGGCAAAAAGGGCAGGCCGGAGTGGAGAGCCCCGCCACCTTGTTACAGGTCTCCTATGTTGGGCTTCCATCTTTGCTCTCCCTCCCCGGGGCTGGTTCCTCTTCCTGTGCCTCTTACATGGCTCCGTCTTTCCTGGAGCCAGGAGTGGAACTGAACTGATTTAGAGGAAGTCTTCCCTGCCCGGATGCAGGGTCAGTCCCTACCCAGATGGCTGGGGGAAGGGAAGTGATGCATTTTTAATTGACCGATAACCTTTTAGGAATGAAGTAGAGCCAATGTCTATTGAGTTTATTGAGTGCCTACTGTATAGCATGCTCTGTGCACATCAATTCCATTAAGACATTCTGCAGAGAAAGTGAAGCTTAGTGAGGGAGTTACTTGCCAAGGTCACATGTTAAACGGGGCAGGGCAGGGACGAAACCCCTGGTAAGGTAGGACCCACCAAACACGTAGACCTCAGTCAGCAGTGCCTCCATTGGGTTTGCAGCAAATGGGATTCACTTCAGGAAAAGTCCCAGCATTGCAGGCTCTCACTAAATAGTTAAGTAGAAATGAAGTAAGCAACTGTGTCCTGTGCAGGCAGGTTGGCATTTAGCTAGGAGTCCCTCCTCAGGAAGGGTTGGTGCTCCTCTAGAGATGTTCAGCCTTGGTTTTTTTGTTTTTTTTTTTTTTTTTTTTCTTTTTGGGTTTTTCGAGGTAGTGTCTCACTCTAGCTCAGGCTGACCTGGAATTCACTATGGAGTCTCAGGGTGGCCTCAAACTCACGGCGATCCTCCTACCTCTGCTTCCCTAGTGCTGGGATTAAAGGTGTGCGCCACCACGCCCTGCTAAGTGTTTTTTTTTTTTTTTCTTTTCAGTTTTCATTGTATGTATGTCCTACACATGAAAAAAAAGCAGACTGGCCCACGACTGTAATCCCAGCAGAGAGGCAGAGGATTGCCATGAGTTCGAGGCCACCCTGAGACTACCTAGGGAATTCCAGGTCAGCTTGGGCTAGTGTTGAGACCCTACCTCGAAAAACCAAAAGGAAAAAAGCAAATGCCAGACCAGACGTAGATGTCATAAGTAAAAACTCATGAACTGCGAGACCTGTTCAAGGCTGAGAAGTTTCTGCTGCTGCTGTCTGAGAGAATCCTTCTAAACTCCTGTGAGTCTATGCGCTGGAGTTGTGGGTACAGGGGATGTACCCAAGGGTTCACAAAAGCTAGGCAAAGTGCTCTGCCACTGGCTGATATTATATCTTCACTCTTCCTTTACTTTTTTTTTTGTTTTTGTTTTTTTGAGGTAGGTTTTCACTATAGTTCAGGCTGACCTGGAATTCACTGTGGGGTCTTATTAGGGTGCCCTTGACCTTGTGGTGATCCTCCTACCTCTGCCTCCCGAGTGATTAAAGGCTTGCATGCCACCACGCCCAGCTCCTTTACTTTTTATTTTGAGGTAGAGTCTCACGTAAATCATCCATTCTGGCCTTGAACCCACTCAGTTCAAAGCTTGGCTTTCAACTTGGGATCTTCCTGCCTCAAGTAGCTGGGATTACAGATCTGTGTAACCAGACCTGGCTAAAACACCATTCTTCAGTCATCCCCTTTCATGAGCAGTGTACTTTCCTTCTAGACTACCACACCATTTGTTTCTCCAAAGTTGCTTGGGGCTGTCTGCTGTTTGACTTTTTTTTTTTTTTTCTTTCTTTGGGTTTTCGAGGTAGGGTCTCTCTCTAGCCCCGGGGTGACCTGGAATTCACTGTGTAGTCTCAGGGTGGCCTCGAACTCACGGTGATCCTCCTACCTCTACCTCCTGAGTGCTGGGATTAAAGGCGTGCGCCACCACGCTCTGCTCTGTTTGACCTCTGTTAAGGGAACCCTCCTTTCTTCTGTCTACCCAAAGCAAACCTACTAAATGGCCCCCATAGATGTTTTCTTCACACGTGACTCTTGAAGGCAGGATGGATTCCCCACTAAGGAAACACATCACTTAGGCCTTGGAGTTTCAGCTTCCTGGCAGCCAACACAAAGACCATCCCCTCAGGAAACAAAACAAGCCCTATCTCTCAAGTTTCCCTGGTTGGATTTTTTTTTTTTTTTTTTTTCCTTTAAAGTTCCATGGTGCAACCAGGCTGCAATTAAGACGCAGGATCAAAGGGACCGGCTGCCTCTGGGGATTCTGGGGCCACCAGACAGCTTTGGTCTTTTAACTATTTACTTCCCACGGCTGGCACACCAGCTGCTGCTGGCTTGCTCCTGGTACTCAGGTACCGCAGTGGGGCAGGGAGGAGGTTTTATTGCTGTGGGGAGAGACCCTTTCCACAATGCACACTTGGGAGTCAGAAAGGAAAATCTGAGAGCTCCCTGAGGGATGATCTGTCCCCCCAACAGCAGTTTCTTTTTCTGCTGAGTGGATCAACTCAATCCCCGGATTGAATGCAGCCATGACAGTTGGTCAGAAAGTTCTTCTCTGGGCTAAAATGAAGTGTCATTTTTTTTGTTTCTTTTTTGAGGTAGGGTCTCACTCTGGCCCAGGTTGACCTGGAATTCAATATGTTGGCCTCGAACTCACGGTGATCCTCCTACCTCTGCCTCCCGAGTGCTGGGATTGAAGGCATGCGCCACCACGCCCGGCTCTGAAGTGTCATTTTTGTAGCTTTCTGTCCACAGCCTTGCTCAGAATCAAGGGTGACTCTTAGCAGGCCTGTCCCCTCATCTGCTGGAGGTTGTCAGGCTCCCTTGGATGGGACCAATATGCCACCTCCCCCTTCTGCGGACTCTAATGCTATCTTTTAGGTAAACCAAACCTCAGTGGTAAGTTTTTCTGAAAGCTTTGCTCCTTCCTTGACCCTTAGGGCACAGAAAGGGCCGAGAAATGCGTGGGTACGTCCATTTCTCCGCAGCTCTGCTCAGGTCTGAAGGCAGTAAGAAGAACCCATGTGATGCTTTAACATTTCCTGTACCTCAGCAGCAGGCTATTGTCACCCTGGAAATGGCCCTCGCGGGTGATAGATGGACAGGTAGACAGATTTTGATGAGCGTACAGAGAGAGAGAGACAGAGAGAGAGAGAGAGAGAGGGGGGGGTATACAGTATCACACAGTTAGAATATCAGTCTGTTTTCAGAGATGAAGTCTAGATTTTTAGTTGCCATTCCTTTCACTGGTTTTGTTTCTCACTCCCTGTCCCCCACAGTGGCCTTTCCGCAGCCGTCCTCTGACCTCCTGGCTCCTCTGTGGCTCTGAGCACTGGGTCCTCAGCTCTTTAGAGGCATGCGCAGACACACGCTGTACCATCACTAGGTAGCAAGGTCACGGTCACAGACGGAGCTGTTTCATCCCGGCTCTGGGCAGCAGCGGGAGGCTGTGCTAACCTGTCTTCCTTGAAGCTGTAGGAAGGCTGTTCTCCCTTGGCTCTGCCCAGGACACCCTGAACAGACAGGCTGAGGGGGAGGGGGTGATCAAGCAGCTCTTCTCTGGGCCAGGTGTTAGCGTGCAGAAAAGCTGTTGTCTGCTAAAGCCTTTTAGACTCCGCTGTGAGGTAAGCTTTGTGATATGTGCTGGGAAAATCCTCAGGCCTGGTGTGTATCTGACGGATCACCAGGCCCCTGTTCTAGCATCCTGTTCCCTCCCCTCTCCCCTGCCTCTACCTTCTTGATCTCCCCTCTGGCCCTCACCCTCTCCCTCCCACTGCTACTTTTATCCAGTGTCCCCATCAAACCCTGCCCCACACTCTGCCCATGCTGAAAGTTTGCCTTTTCAACGAAAGCTGCCAATTTCTACATGACCACTAAAGGGCATGACTCTTCCCCCACCTCAGGCAGCAATTTACGTCAATACAACCCACAGCAGATTAAATAATTGATCAGCAAAAGTAACTGAAAGGAATGGTGAGTTCCAGAAGCGCTGACATCCGGGAACTCAATATTCAGAGCTGGAGAACGCGGGTGTTTTAATGCCACGCAGTGGATTTGGCTCCCGTAGCCAGGTGTGTGCTTGGGTCACGAGTTAACTGTCCTGAGGCTCTGGAGCTGGATTTGATGTTTTGATCTGAGCCTCCTAGTCTGATGGATTAGGAAAGGCAAGGAAACGGGTTAGTGTGGCCTGTGTGCCTCATTTGGTCAACAAAGTGGAGTCACTCACTCACTGAGGCTGCTTGAAGCCCTCTGTGGTCCCTTCTTATTTAAAAAAAAATATTTTAGGGCTGGAGGGATGGCTTAGTGGTTAAGGCATTTGCCTGCGAAGCCAAAGGATCCAGGTTCAGTTTCCTAGGACCCACGTAAACCAGATGAGCAAGGTGGTACATGCATCTGGAGTTCATTTATAGTGGCTGAAGGCCCTGGCATGCCCAGTCTCTTTCTCTCTGCCTGTTTTTCTCTCTGTGTGTCAAATAAATCAAATAAAAATAAAATTAGCCAGGCGTGGTGGCGCACGCCTTTAATCCCAGCACTCGGGAGGCAGAGGTAGGAGGATTGCTGTGAGTTCGAGGCCACCCTGAGACTCCATAGCGAATTCCAGGTCAGCCTGGGCTAGAGTGAGACCCTACCTCGTAAAACCAAAAAAAAAAAAAAATTAAATTAAATTAAAAATTATTTATTTATTTCTGTGTTTATTTGAGAGAGGGAAAAAGAGAGGGAGAATGGGCATGCCCCGGCATCTGGCTACTGCAAACAAATTCCAGACACATGCACCATCATGTACATCTGGCTTATGTGGGTAGTGGGGGAGTTGAACTTGGGTCCTTAGGCTTTGCAGGCAAGCACCTTAACTCCTGAGCCATCTCTCCAGCCCTGTGGTTCCTTCTTACTTGAAGCTTATTAGGTGGGGGCATCCACACAAGGGAGTGATGTTCCCATTGCAGTTTCTCAGAGTCAACAACAGAGTTAGGTCGGTGACACCATCTTACTCACTGGTTAAAAACAAAAAAGAAAAAAAAAATGAAAACCATATGCTCAGCACAGTACAGGCTCCGAGGGACATGTTGCCTCTGACTAATTGCTGTTCACCTATCCACATCCTTGCGTGCTGTTGGGCAGAACCTACTCTGGCTTGGGCTGGGGAAGGCAGAGGAAGGGGCTGCTTGTAGTGCCCTTCAAAATAGCATGTGGCTGGATTCCTTCCAGCTTCTAGCTGGGAAGCTGAGCCAGAACGGCTTTGACTGACTTATTTCCCTCCTGCACGAATTCTTTCTTCCCCTTCACATTTGCAAGACTGAAAATGAGAAACACTTTTCTCCTACACACAAAATGATTCCCTCACACACAGTTGTTTTCTCCTCCTGCTTTGAAATGGCAATTGCTATCAGAATGGGATTCTTGAAGGTACACGCAGGCCGTCTTGGTCCACTTAAAATGTGGCCTGCAAGAGGACCATAGGAGTGTGGGCACCCTTGGGGGAACGGTAGGGATAGAAAGGACCCCAAGGGGCTCCCAGGGCCCATTCATGACTGATTTCTACGTGTGTGTGTGTGTGTGTGTGTGTGTGATTTCTTTACACACACACATAGGCAAAGAGAGAGAGGTAGGTAGATGGGCACACCAGGGCCTCCAGCCACTGCTAATGAACTCCAGATGCAAGTGCTACCATGTGCATGTGGCTTCACAGGCAAGCGCCTTAACCACTAAGGAACCTCTCCAGTCCTGATTTCTTTATATATATATATATTTATTTGAGAGAGAGGAGAGAGAGAGAGAGAGAGGGAGAGAGAGAAAGAGAGACAATGGTTGGGCCAGGGCCTCTAGCCATTGCCAGTGAACTCTAGACATATGTGCCATCTTGTGGATCTGGATTTTGAGGGCACTGGGGAAACGAACCTGGGTCCTAGGCTTCTTAGGCAAGTGCCTTAACCATTAAGCCATCTCTGCAGCCCCTCGTGTCTGATTTCTTAACCTTGGTGTCAGTTACAGATGCGTTTTCTTTATAAGAACCC
The DNA here is from genome assembly GCF_020740685.1 of Jaculus jaculus. NCBI lineage: Eukaryota > Metazoa > Chordata > Mammalia > Rodentia > Dipodidae > Jaculus > Jaculus jaculus. Next base: position 14,781,499 of record NC_059104.1, on the reverse strand, counting down.
AGTGAGCTGGACACCTAGGATTTGTGGTGGTTTCTGTCTTTATTAAAAAGTTTAAAACTAGTGTTTGGCTTCCGTGCACTGGCTAGTTAGTATAAAGTAAAGAGAATGTTCACAGTGATGGCTTCTGTACCCTTCTACTTCCAGTTGGGCTCCTCTGCCTGTCCCCTCTTGGTCTCTCCTTTTGTGGTGGGCTTCTCGAATGAGGTCTCCCAGATGCTGTAGAAACATCAGCGATCCCACTAGGGACCAAGTTGGGAAGGAGTGCACCAGCCAGCTCGTCGTCTTACCACAGGCCAAAGGGAAGCGTTACTGCTTCTGACATGAACCTTGAAGACAACGGACGTCACTAATATTGCACAGTAACAATGAAGTAGTAATGATAATAATAATTGTTATTGTCACCTAATCATCCTGAACAAAGTACCTCTCCCTTTTGGTTTATTCAATCACATGACAATTTTGCTTCCAGGACGACTCTTCCTAGCTGGGACTTATGACTCGTGATAAGGAGAAATAGCACAGGGACCGTAGATCACAGTGTGACTGTTAGTCCCCTTAGGTGAAGGAAATAAACACCTCAGATCGCTGTGATTGTTCAAGGCCAGCCTGGAACTACAGAGTGAGTTCCAGGTCAGCCTGGGCTAAAGTGAGACCTTACCTTGAAGAACAAACAAACAAAATCCAAATAAAATCAATTGAAATAAATCAGCTGATTAAGGGCAGTAGGCATCCGTAACTCACAGGCCACCAGTGCATATTGGAGCCCTGGCTCCCATACAGTGCGTAAGCTCTTTGGTATATCGGGCCCTCATGTCCACTTATCTGGAATTTTGGAAAGATTGGCTGAAACAGTACTGGAAGCGCCAGATGCACAGTCAGGGTCCCTTTGTGGTTGATGATGTTGGCATTTCACCTTGACCTGCAGTGCCCACGTAAATACTTCATGATGTTCTTGTTGCCTACGGAAAGTTTCTCAGCAAAAAAGGAAGTGCTGTATGGGAGGTATAGGAAGAAAAGCATTTTGTGAAGGTGCTCATTTTACTTTTCCTTCATGGAATTTGTACTCTAGGGGCGAGGTAAGATCACCGTGAAACTCACCATGGTAAAGGTCATCTATTTCACAAGGTGTCCTGGGAGTTACTGTAGACAGCAGTAGACAGCGCGTGGGAAGCACCCATGCAGAGATCTCTGGGCCGTTAAGTTTCAGGCCAGTGTGCCCCTGGCTTAGACCGAGTTGTGGGTGACCCTCAATGGCACACCATGGATTTTAGGCTTTATTCAGAAAGCATCAGAGTCACCACATAGATGTGACAGACGCGAGATGGGATCGGACATCACTTAACGCACATAATTGAGATCCAAATGACAGACCCATAGTCAAGTCCTCAAGGTGGGAGCTGGAATAGGGACAAAGAATCAGGCAGGAAGTGATGTGCTGTACAAGATCAAGGTACTAAGAGCCCGGGGAGGATTAGGGGAGGTCAAAGCAAAGAGTGAGACAGAAAGGACCTGGAGATGTGAGCATAGGTACCAGAGAGAGCAGCAATGCTAAATATAGGGCACACTAGGGGCAGGGAGGGGGGAGCCCTCATGAGGCTGGTTCTGGGAAGTGTAAATGTGGATTTTGTATTCATACATCCAAGACTGATATTTGAGATCATACAAGGAGTTGGTAAAGAAGCAAGTAATTCAAGAAATCATTTGATGACATAGCCTTGGGAAATGCATACTTAAGGGGTGTTTGAGGAACTTCAGTGGACATAAAATCCAAGGTGAGTGACATGTCAAAGATGGCAGCTTGGCGGGGCTGGAGAGTTGGCTTAGCGGTTAAAGCATTTGCCTGCAAAGCCAAAGGATCCCGGTTCAACTCTCCAGGCCCCATGTAAGCCGGATGCACAAGGGGGTGCACGCATCTGACGTTCATTTGCAGTGTCTGGAGGCCCTGGCACACACATTCTCTCTCTCGCAAGTAAATAAATAAATAATATTAAAAACAAAGATGGCAGCTTTGAACAGGTAAGAGAGGTCTCATGTTCCTGGGAGACCGTGGGAAGGGATGTTGATGGTCCCACACCCTTAGGGTGTCACACCAAGTGGAAATGGGAGATGATGCCATATCCTAAAGTTCAGGAAGGGGTGAGAACTGGGCTTGCAACTAGGACACATGGAAGTGAAGAGTGGACACTTCTGCCCTTTGGGAGAGGACTAGAGGAGAAACGTGAGTGCAAAGACAAGTGAGAAACCACTGGAAAAGTGCGCTGTTGACATGTCTAAAAGAAGCGCATGGTGTTTCGGGCAGTCACAGGAGACGTGGCGGGCAGGAGAGAGGAAGCAGTTTCAGATTCGGTTGTGGGGATTTGTGAAGAGCCTGGGCTGGGCTGACAGAGGGCACACGGGATAGGCTGGCACCCCGGCCAGCAGCCACCGATGGGTGTGCAGGAGACGGCAGGGAAGGAACAGAAGGAGGTTATGAAATTCTGTAGAAATAGGTCTGGTTCTGCTGTCACTGGAAGGGAGGAAGTTTGAAGAAAGGGGGTAAGTTGAGGACTTACCCCCTTCTTCTTCAGGAAGCTTCCCATCTAGAAGTGAGTTCTGCTCACTCAGGATAACTTTTCTGGGGAGAAGCCAGCAGACAGCTAATGTCCTCGTAACTAATCAGAGACACATTTTGCCCCATTGCAGGCTTAACTACAAGTCAGCCACCGCCACTTCTTTCTAAAGTGCTATATATACAATGTTAATTTGTTGTACTTCAGTTATTATTTTCTTAGCTTTTTGCTTCAACTCCATTAGGTTTTAGCAAAGGGATAGATAATTCATGATCGTAGCACTCTGCCTTTAAAGTAACGGAATCTGCCATGATAGATGTCGCATGTGGACCCTGTTAAGTGTCTCTTGTAGCACTCCTCATTCATGATAGACTTGAGCCAATGTCTGGTAATATATACCCAATAAATGTTGTGGCAAACAATGGAACGAATGAGGTGTTTTATTACTGAGACAGGCATTTCTTTAGATGGTGATTAGCTATGAGTCACACTCACACACATCCATAGTTCATCATTTACCCAAGCAGAACCAGAATTTTCCATTACAATGAAAACTGAATGCATTTCCCCCCCCCTGGGAGTGTACACATTTCTATGAAGTTGTGCTTAGTACAAAAGAGGCCAGTTAAGCCCCAACCCCTTCAGCTGGGGATCTTTTTCCATTTAAAATTCACATTGGCTAAGGAAGGCTGACACAAAGAGAGGCTAAGGCTAAGATGTGTAACTGGGAATTATCCCGAGTGTCCTAAGTTCAAGTAAGTTCTAGTTGTTAATCACTGTGGAAGAGATGCTCCGGTTATGTCCGGCTACAGCACAGCTGACGAAATAGGTTTGCCCTTGAGAGGCGCCACTTGGAAGCTAAATAAAAGATCGGCACAACTATGATCAAGGCCAGAATGAGATTGGCAGCAGTGGGGTGAGGCCACGTGTCTGCTATACTCAACCCCGCTGTAATCCCAGGAGAAAAAAAAAAAAAAAGACAGATTTTCTTGCCATTTCCATTTTAAAAACTCTTACCACTGATGCCAAAGTGGGTTTTATTGGTGCCCCAAACACTGAAGAAGCTTGGTAAAAAGATATGCCTTAGGCTGGAGAGATGGCTTAGTGGTTAAGCACTTGCCTGTGAAGCCTAAGGACCCCGGTTCGAGGCTCAATTCCCCAGGACCCACGTTAGCCAGATGCACAAGGGGGCGCACGCGTCTGGAGTCCGTTTGCAGTGGCTGGAGGCCCTGGCGCACCCATTCTCTCTCCCTTCCTCTCTCTCTCTCTGCCTCTTTCTCTCGCTGTCTGTTGCTCTCAAATAAGTAAATAAAAATAAAAAATAAAAATAAAGAAAAGATAAACATTAACTGCCTTTGCCCTAGGATTCTAACTTGGGAAGTGGGGTGGGGCCAAAGAATCTAAATTTTTTGGGCAAAGCCATAGCAATTCAAGACACAAATTATTCACAGACCTCTTGGCACATAAGCTTAGAGACCATTCAGATTCTGGCTCTGTGGCCAGGTAGATGCACAACTTCAGATAAATTTGGACGTGTGTTTGAACTTGAGTTTTCTCACCTTTCCAGTGGGGGGAACATCCACTGCTGCAGGTGACGACTGGGGACAAACCGAGGTCACCTGTGTAAAGCAGCGTCCTTACTGCACAAATTAAACATACAGTGCATAAAAGTTAAGATATATTTTCTGTAGTGAATACAAAACTACTTGAGAATTGGGCTGGAGAGATGGCTTGGTGGCTAAAGCACTTGCCTACAAAGCCAAAGGACCCAGGTTCGATTCCCTAGGACCCCACGTATGCCAGATGTCCAAGGTGGTGCATGCATCTGGAGTTTGCTTGCAGGGGCTGGAGGCCCTGGTGCACCCATACTCTCTCCCTTTCTTTCCATCTCTCTGCCTCTTTCTCTCTCTGTCTCAAATAAATAAATAAAAATTATTTTAAAAATACTTGGAGAATTGCCGGCAGTCCTTGCTACAGGCTCTCGAAGCAGTTCCAGAAAGGGAAGAAACTTCAATGTGAGGATTTCTGCAGATTCATCAACTCTTGTTATCATTCACAAAGACCTTATTGTTCTTTTAGCAATAATGCAGAAAGCTCTATTTTCTTATGCTAGGCTTTTTGAGCATGTTTACATTGGGTAGACATGGCGAGACAGTGGAACGTGTTATCTCAGACGAAAGGGGTCACAGCATTTCGAGGATGTTTAAAATGCACTTGCTTTTGAAAACAGGAGGGCCCGCATTTGGAAAGCTTCTCCTCATGCATGTGTGAAAATGGAGCACTTGAACGCTCTCCATAGTAGGCCAGGCCTTGAGCTGTTTTGGCACAGACGAAATTGCTTCTGTCCTTACTCGGCCTGTTTTTAGGTTGTGCAAGCAGATGGAAACTAGACCATATTAGGACCCAACTCTGGGGTTTGAAAGTTTGCAAATGAGTGAATGAGTGAGTGAGTGAGTGAGTGAGTGAATTTCCTCTGGGGCTACGAAATACTCTCATGACATCTGTCCGTCCGTTCTGGCCCTCTGGGCCGTGAGGAAGGTCAGTGACTCTGTTGCTCAGAGAAAGAATAAGCAAGGATGCTTCCTGGAACCACATTCCCCACTCCCCTCTTCCTGTCTGAATGTGCTGACCCAGTTGCCTGTGTTGGAAGACTCAGCGTCATGTGCAGCCCCCCACATGCCCCACTGAGAACCCATCAGGAGCAGACAGACATTCACAAGTGAGGTGTTTGCTGGTGCTCCGGGTCATATGATTGGGACACACACACACACACACACACACACACTCACACACTCACACACACTCTCTCTCTCACACATGAAAAAAGCATGGTTTGAACTCCACTTGAGCACACAGGGAGAAATTGGAACAGAAGAGTGAAAAAGAAGTTCCAAAACAGAGGAGGCAGGGAACATAGAAGCATATAACACGCTGGCATCTCAAAAGCCCCAGGTTCAGCTTTTACTTGAGAAGGATTTGTCAGATTTTTCCCAATTCAAAAGAAATCCACGGGCGCCGAGGAGGAGGTTCATTGGGTTTAAGTAGCATGCCAGCCACGCATGAGGACCTGAGTTCAGACCCTGGCGCGCCCACACACAAGCTGGGCGTGGCGGTGCATGCCTGGGATTCCAGCGCAGGGGAAGCCGAGACGGGCGATCCTTGATCCCTCCGGCTTGCTGGCCAGCCAGTCCAGCGGGATTAATAAGCTCCAGGTTCTGTGAGACACTGTTTCACAAAAATAAGGTAGCAAATGACTGAGGAGAGCACTTGAGGTCCATCTCTGACCTCCACATGTGTAATACACACACAGACACACACACACACTGTTGCCCATATATATATATGGGCAGCCATAATGCCCAACACACATACATACACATGCATAAAGAGAAAAATACATCCTCCGTTCACAGACTACCCTTTAAAACCTATGCGTCTCATCCCCCGTCACTGGAAGCAAAGCAGAAATGATTGGCAGCCCGCCGTCGAGTTGAGGAGACAGATACATGCATGTGGTGCATCCCCCGCCCCCCCCAGATATGCACATGCACACCTGCGTGCGCACATACAGAGATGTGCACATCAATGCCAGTAGAGAAAGCCGAGAGTAACTCATTTGTGTTGGGCCCAAACACTTACTATGAGGTAGAAAGGAAGAGAGAGAGAGAGAGAGAAAGCCCAGGTCAGGCTGGTGGGATGTGGGCGCAGTTGGAGTGGGCCTTGCCTTGAGTTGAGAAGGGTGCCTGGCGTGGGTGAGAATGAGAGGGGTGTCCATCCTATATGAAAGGAAACGGCTCCAACAAAAGCCAATAGGAGGAAATGAGCTCTTACTGTATCTACACATGGAGTTCCTCTGAAAGGAAATTGCCTGATTCAGGACACTTCCGAGGACTGTGCTCACAGCCTAGAGAAGGTGTCTGCGTCGGTCCTGGGTAAGCTGCCAGGAAACTGGTAGGATCTCAGCAACTCTCCTCACGTGCCTCGACTTCCAGATGCTTTAGCCGTCATACACATCTTGGAAACGGTAGGGATGATGCCTTATACTCTTCCTTGTAGTTTCTGTTGTTCAGCTACAAAAAGAAAAGTGGAGGAGAAGCACTTTGACTTGGCCTGAATAGCCTGCTCAATTTTTAGCCAAAGCTCACCCAGTCCTTACCCTCCATGGGTCAGGCCACCTCCATACAGGCCATATTGTGCAGGGCCACCTCTCGGCAGGGGTCTTCTTGTTTCCTTGATGGGGGTCCAGCCTAAGGGGATGAGGCCCCTTAATTGGCTTGGAGAGGTTTTGTTTCCGGGTGCCTGAGCTAGACAGGGATTGACCAACATTCCTGTTACCTGCCATCGCCCATCAGACATATCCCAATTGTGAATTTTTGATTTTATGGGACGCGCTGTAGGTCCTGGCTTTTGTCCTGAGCTACAGGGACCCTCTTGGTTCCCAAAGAAGTCAGGATACAATTGAGGCAGAGGAATGTACATTCCAGTCAAGGTCAGCAACAAAATTTCCCTGGTCCCTGGAGCCTGAAGGATGTGGGTGGAGACCACCTAAAAGTGTTTAAAGAGCTTGGATTGAGCAGGACTTAGGTGTTTGTTTTTTTTTTTTTTGTACCTGCTTTATGTTGTTTGATTGACAGTCTGAGTACAGTTAAGCTCAGCTCTCTGGGGATACTACTATAACTGACATGCGCGGTAGAGTCATTTTCACTGAGCTCATCCTGTGTGTGAAAGCGCTTCTTGGGAGAGGGAAAATGAAAACAGAAGAGGAGGAACGCAGGCACTTGGTGGAGAGGAAGCCATCTTGCCTCCTGACCCCGCCTCCACCCTCAGGCTGGCATGAGATCACTGTTATCCATAACCCACTCATTCCCCTCCCCCCCCCTCCTCCCAGGGGACCAACTGTAGCTGCGGCCACTGGCAGAAACAGACAGTATTTGGAGGAGAGAAAAACTGGTCAAAAGACAGTGAGCCTGGAGCACGTCAAGTTCCCTCGGAGCTTACGTGTGGGATTTTCAGTTTACCCTGCAGGGGCGGAGCAGTGTAGTCCTTGCATTTCCTTCTAGAAGGCTCTTGGATGGTTTGTGTGTCGGTCAGTCAACAAACGCAAGTCGAGCAGCCAGCCAGTGCTGAATACAGTTTGGACGCTGGGCTGCAAAAGATGCATTCGCCTGGACCCCAGACACGATGGATGCATGTTTGAGGGTTTTTTTTTTTAAATGTAAAAAGTTTTCTTTTTTAAAAAAAATTTGTTTATTTGAGAGCAACAGACAGTAAGAGAGAGAGAGAGAGAGAGAGAGAGAGAGAGAGAACAACAGACAGTAAGAGAGAGAGAATGGGCACGCCAGGGCCTCCAGCCACTGCAAACAAACTCCAGACGCGTGTGCCACCTTGTGCAACAGGCTAACTTGGCTCCTGGGGAATCGAGCCTCGAACCGGGGTCCTTAGGCTTCACAGGCAAGCGCTTAACCTCTAAGCCATCTCTCCAGCCTATGTGTTTGAGTTCTAAGCAGCCAGCAACATGATCAACTTCAAGGAGAATTCTGTTGGCACCGTGGTCAGGAAAGGCAGCAATGGCTCTTTGGGGCAGCAGGGGCAGGGAACAGGATTGATTTCCCCAGCCCCCCCCCCCCCCCACTGCCCAAAAGGAGACGTTTGAATTGGGCCTTGGAGATTGTACTCAGTGACAGAGAACAAAGAGAGAACAGTGTCACAGCCTTACCGTCGCTCTCATTAACAGGTTCCTTCTCATTACTTGCTTCTGGGACTTGCACAGTCTCATCTATAAACTCAAACTAGTGGGCAGTTGAGCATTAAGTAGTTTGCTTTTCTGTCTCCTTTGCCTGCCTCCCTAATGTTGGAGGGGATAAACCACACGAATGCCCAGTGAAATTTGCCAGCAAATAGTGCAGTGTGATGCCCAGGAACAAGACTGTTTATTGCCGCGTGGACAGGATTGGGCATTGGCTTTTTAACCCCCTAGCATGGGCCTCATTCCGTTAGCTTCATCAGGAGAGGCAGCCAGAAGGGTAGAGGGAAACTTTCCTGTGTTTACTGGCTGGTTTTGCTAACGCTGGGTCTATCACTGCCTGGGTAAAGGCCAGCGAAGTACCACACCCTTGTTCCCTGCAAACAGGATTTTAACCCTCCCCTCGAGCTAAAAATGACTTAAAAAAATTCCTCTCACATGACATTGAATAATGGTGGTTTCAAAAATTCCTCATAGTTTAAAGGCTAATTTACAAGATGAGGTCATAGGAATGCCTGGAAAATTCCAACGCGATTCTTATAGTTTATTTCACAAAGCACTAGACATCAAAAATGTAAAAAAAAAAATATTTTTTAAACCCACTCATAAAATATTTGCAGCGAGGCCGTATGTTTTCTGACATTTGGAACATTGCGACTTTTGTCCCTCTCCTGAGTAACCACAGGCTGTAATTTTGAAAGCAACAAGTTGGAGGACGCAGAAGGAGAACTAGGCCGAGGCCCAGCAATTCGGCCCGAATAGACTAACATCAGGAATGCTAAAGAAAATACATCATGAGCTGGAGAAAAAGGTGAAGGGAGGCAGATAGAGAGAGAGGTCTGTGTGTGTATTCAGGGTGTTATCCCAAAGGATGCATGGAAGTTCTCTAAAAACTAAGAAACTTAGACTTTTTCATGGATTCCAGGGTGGTTTTTTTTCTGTTTTTTTTTTTTTTTTTTTTTTTTGCCTTTGTTTGACAATGTAGACCAACTGATAATGGGCCTTGTTTCTCCCTAACTTTGTCATCTCTTTCTTGGCCACTTCGGCATAATGGCCTGTTTGTTTGGCTGCTGGTGCACACCGGTCAAAGAATCAAGCGTTTGTTCCACAGTACTTGTTTTGAAGACATCTTTACTGGGTACATCTTTACACTGCTCATAAACACAGAGGCTTAGCTGGGTGAGATACGCCAAATTAGCTCGGGGTAGATTTGCGTGTTGCCATGTATGGGAAATGAAATTGGAATATAGCAAAACTCCCTTTCTATCTAATTACCCAAGAGCCTGAATTACAGACGATTCATAAAGATGCACAGTTTTATTAATTATGATGGCATTACTGGTCAAGGGTATATTATCTAATCATGGCCCATAAGAAGCTCTTATTAATGAAGAGATAAGAATGATTTATAAGTAGCATTAAGGTATTTATATCTAAATGAATGGTAATGAAATGCCTGAGAAGATTGATCTCCTAAGTAGGGTAAAATTCCCACTAGAATGATATGAAGACTGTTAATTTATTCAGCAACAAAGCCCCTTATGCCCTTGGATTTCATAAATAGTTCAAAGGTAAACGTTGGCCTACTCTGGGGTGGTTTCAACTTACAAGGGAGTTCCAGTCAGTTGGTGGTGTCTGCCTGAAAACTCGTTTTCAGAAGTTGTTGGGTGCCAAGTCGAGATTCACGAGGTGGGGGTGTGTGTGTGCTGGGATCAATTAGTGATGCCTGCCTTGGACTGGAAAGGGGGAAGGGAGGACCAGATGGCATTCATTTGCTACCTTTAGCAAAGGCCCTTCTAAACTGTTTCAAAGTTCAGATTCTCCTGAATCATCTTCATACACTACAAAATAGGAATAACTCCTATGTTGATGGTAACAAAGTTTCTGGGTGTCTGCAAACTCCCAACAGAGAAGATTTTTCCTATAGGAAGAACTACGGAACCATTTTTTTTTTAAATTTATTTGAGAGCGACAGACACAGAGAAAGACAGATAGAGGGATAGAGAGAGAATGGGCGCGCCAGGGCTTCCAGCCTCTGCAAACGAACTCCAGACGCGTGCGCCCCCTTGTGCATCTGGCTAACATGGGACCTGGGGAACCGAGCCTCGAACCGGGGTCCTTAGGCTTCACAGGCAAGCGCTTAACCGCTAAGCCATCTCTCCAGCCCTACGGAACCATTTTAATTGACTTGTATCCTAAGAAAATTAAGCTGAATTTATTAAATTTAGCTATGTGAAATGCACTTTGTTTTTACTAAGTTGAGGAGCAAAATTAATTTATATCTTTTTTTTTACTGAATGTTACTTAAAATGGAAGATGGGTTGTTACACCCGAGTGAACATAAATTGTAAAGGGGTACTTTAATATTTCACAGAAGTCTCTAGCATGACTATATAAGGAGTACTTTAATATTTCACAGAAATATGTAGTGTGATTATTACTAAAGTTTTGGAAATAAAGTGAGGAAGTATTTATTTCTCTCCACTAAAACAAATCTGAAATCTGGGGGGCAACTTCACACACTATTTTCTGTCACCATGAAGCTAAATGACAGATAATGTGTGACACAGGAAAGAAACTGGTACCTTCAAATTATCTGTTATACTTCGGATGCTTTATTTACTTAAAAAAAATGTACTGTTTTTTTTTCTAGTATAATTCTCCCAGCTGTCCAAGATATATAGTATTGTCCCATCTTATATGTAAGAAAAATGAGTCTTCTTCATTCAATGTGGAGCTTAAATTGGAAGTAGCTTGAAATGTTAGCTGAAATTTCCATTTGGAGTTTTGAAGTTAAACACATACCATGTGTCCCAGCTATTAAACAGGAATCTTGCAGTGTCCTTTTAGATATTGACGAATAAGCGTTGGAGAACTTTACCATTGCAAAAACCTTCCATAATGTTAATTCTTGCATATTCTCTCTCTGTCTCTCTCTCTCTCTCTGTCTCTCTCTCTCTCTCACACACACATGAATGAATGCCTAATAAACTTCAAGCACTTAACTGCAAACCATTTTTACCTTCTGTGAAAAAGGATACATGAATGTCGATTCTTTATGTTAGAAAGTTATCTCAGAACCTAGAGTAACATCTGCAACGTACATTGCAATCCAGAATATGGTCCTGACTTTGCGTACAGCCCGTGAATGGAACTTTGAAGCCAGAGGAGGGCTGGTCTTTGCTAACCACTGTGCATAAACGGCTGCTGCTGAAAAAATCATGTCTAGCGGAAGAAGGCAGTGAGCTCATGGTAGACTGCCCCTCCCCGTCTTTCTCCCTTACTTTCGTTCTCTTTCTCTCTACTTTTTATTAATTTCTCTTGCTGAAGTTTTGACTTTCTGCAGAAGCACATTAAGAATAGGCTCCCCAGATGGGCCTTTTCCTTCACACTGACAACTGGCTTCATGAGCTGGTTACAATCAACTTCTCACAAAGCCAAGAGATTTCCCTAATATACTTAATGCTGTTCCGTAAATAGTGAGGGGTCGATCATAAATCTGAATCACCAGCAGGGTCACAGTAAGACTGACCCTGGTGATCTCAGGAAGAAAGTGTTGATGGGCCTAGATAATCAAACTGATCTTTGGACTTATTCCCTGTTGTGTCCAGACTAATCCGTGGGGTATACCTGGTGACTGCTTCTGAACTTTAAGGAGATGAGGCATGCTAAAAGCATTATTCATAAGATAAAACTGTATCAATACCAGCTGATGTTATCAGTGCTAATAATTATTTTAAGATTTAAAAAAATATTTGAGAGAAAGAGAGAGAGAAAGAGGCACATAGAAAGAGAGAAAAAGAAAGAATGGATATGTGCCAGAGCCTCTAGCTACTGCAAATGAACTCCAGGTGCATGTGCCACCTTGTGTATCTGGCTTTACGTGGGTCCTGGGGAATCAAACCTGGGTCTTTAGGCTTTGCAGGCACCTTAACTGCTAAGCTATCTCTCCAACTCAATTTTAAGTTTCTTTTTTTTTTTTTTTATGAAGACCTGAAAAGAATACCAAGATTACCCAGCAGCATGTTTCTTTAAAAAGATGATTCATTAAAAAATACATATGTTGGGTTGGAGAGATAGCTTAGCGGTTAAGCGTTTGCCTGTAAAGCCTAAGGACCCAGGTTCGAGGCTCAATTCCCCAGGACCCACATTAGCCAGATGCACAAAGGGGTACATATGTCTGGAGTTTGTTTGCAGTGGCTGGAGGCCCTGGCACACCCATTCTCTCTCTCTCCCTCTTTCTCTGTTGCTCTCAAATAAAAAAAATATACATATGTTGTATTGTTTCTTTTTTAAAACAATACTTAGAAGAATGAGCCAGTGAATCCTAGCTTTATGTTCCTAATGTTGAAGCTTTCAGAGAACAGGCTATCTTTTGTATTATGCTACCTTGATTTTGAAAAGTCGTAAGTTGTCCCTTGATCCCTGAAAAAGCAGGACAGGGGACCTACTTGATACTGACCTTTCACTCCCCCATGCCTCCAGTTCAGCCTCTTGAGTAGTGTCCTTGTCCCTCTACCTGTGTCCCTGTTTGTTGGTTGACATTAATGTCACAGTCTGAAGCGTCATCGTGTGTAAGGGTCATGGCTGTGAAGGCAGTGGCGTTGCTGATAACAAAACAGCTTAGAATTCTACATGTTCTTCATTCATGAAACAGCTGAAATGGGGTGGGGAAGCAGAATTGGTGAGCTAATTAACCATGCCACTCCATATTTTAAATTACATTTTGGTTCAGTAACTTCATTTTTATTTTAAACAGCTTCATAAGCAGTTAATATTTGAAACTGTAGGCTGATTCATAGCTCTACTTCTGAATTTTATCCCCACATTGTTTCCCCAAATCTCAAAAACATTTAGTCAGAATAATAAATAATAGGCAAATCTTTTATCACATGTTCTAACCTTAAATATTGACCTTCAGTCAACCTTGTTCTGGTCTAATGTTTTTTTTTTTTTTAATTTTTATTTATTTATTTATTTGAGAACGACAGACACAGAGAGAAAGACAGAGGGAGAGAGAGAGAGAGAATGGGCGCGCCAGGGCTTCCAGCCTCTGCAAACGAACTCCAGACGCGTGCGCCCCCTTGTGCATCTGGCTAACGTGGGACCTGGGGAACCAAGCCTCGAACCGGGGTCCTTAGGCATCACAGGCAAACGCTTAACAGCTAAGCCATCTCTCCAGCCCTGGTCTAATGTTTTTATAGTGCATGAAAAATGATGTTTCTTGACAAATAGTCTTAACTTTGTTTCTTGCTCTTCAACTTAGTTTGTACTTATTTATTCTTTTTTTAAAAAGTATTTATTTATAAATTTATTTGAGAGTGAAAGACAGAGAAAGAAAGAGGCAGATAGAGAGAGAGGGAGAATGGTTGTGCCAGGGCCTCCAGCCACTGCAAACGAACTCCAGACGCATGCGCCCCCTCTGGCTAACGTGGGTCCTGGGGAGTTGAACCTCGAACCGGGGTCCTTAGGCTTCACAGGCAAGTGCTTTAACCGCTAAGCCATCTCTCCAGCCCCTTATTTATTCTTTGCGTAACAGTTTTCTCTTCATGATATTTTGTAGTTATGGTTGGGGCTTTTTTGCTTATGCCTGGTTGAAGAGTTGAATTGGTTAAATCACGAGACAGTGATTACTGGTCCCTGACTATAGATTCAGGTTTCAGCCCACATCTTGTCTAACCATTCCCATATCCTGGGTTATGGGTCCCCAGGGGAGCTAAGCTGCATCATAGTACCTCTATATATAGCATGAAAGAAAAAAGAATCTCGTGTTTTAATTACTTCTGTTAAGAATAACGTGCAATCAAGATAAGTTGTTTTCTTAGAATCCTTCCTTTCCTCCTGAAATCCTGTGAAATCAAAGGAAATAAAGAGGTTGTGGAGCATAATCCTTAATGTAATGTTCATACTGTCAGTTATGGAGCCTTAGTGGTTAATTTCATATTAGTTATGTTTTATTGTTAGAAGCAATAATAAGCAGTTATAATTTAACATTTTATGCCAAGCCTATGAAAAGTGTTATGCAAATTTTACTATTATTAGAAGGCTACAATTTGCAAGCCATTGTCACTCTCTTCAATTCTTTCTCTTATTTGATCTCTTAAAATTGGCCAGCCTCCCCCCCCAACAACCCACGGACTGTACTGTGAATTGGGGAATTATTCAAATTTATCATCACGTTGTTTAAATACCAAACCATATTTTATCGGTGGTTTATCTTTCAGTACTGCAGTTTCTGATACACAGTTTGGACAACAGACTGTGATATTTAATGTGACTGTTATAGTACCTACATAAGTATTGCTTTCAACAAAAATGTAGTCCAGACTTTGCAAAATCATGTATTTTCCTATTTCTCTAATTGTTTACATCTGAGGATAGTCTAGAATGTGTATTTACATTTAATAAATGATTGTTCCTATACCCTAGTAACATTTGACCCACTGTTCACTATTAATTGAGAAAATGATATAATTGCAAGTATAGAAGCCCCCAAAGTATTTTTAAATTTTTTTGCCTTGGGCTGTTTTTGTTTTTATTTATTTTCTGCTGATAAAATATTTTCTTCCTTCATGAAAAAAATTTCTAAAATCCTATGATATTTGGACTTGCCATTCTACATTAATAGAAAACATATTTTTAAAGACAATAATGTGAGATCATAACTTACTTTAGTATTTTTTGGCAATTAACATTTATCTTGGTTCTGATTGTTTATTCCTATAAATTTTACTGTGAATAACATCATGACCCATAAATATTTAATCCCATTCCTAATTTTTTTTCCCTTATGACATATCTAATCATCCAAGTGAAATTCCTGGGAACTTGTATGTTTGTTTGTTTGTTTATTTATTTATTTATTTATTTATTTATTTGAGAGCGACAGACACAGAGAGAAAGACAGATAGAGGGAGAGAGAGAGAATGGGTGCACCAGGGCTTCCAGCCTCTGCAAACGAACTCCAGACGCATGTGCCCCCTTGTGCATCTGGCTAACGTGGGACCTGGGGAACCGAGCCTCGAACCGGGGTCCTTAGGCTTCACAGGCAAGCACTTAACTGCTAAGCCATGTCTCTAGCCCTGTTTTTTTTTTTTTAATCCCTTGCATATCTTAGAAATTTAATGTGATTAAATATATTATGTGGATTGTTTTTCTCTCTCAAAACTCTATAGACATTTTCCTGTTGACTTTTATTTTGTAAAAGAGGAATTGGAAACCCATCAATTACTTTCTAGTTAGATCTATTTGGGGTAGGGGGGTAAATAATGTTAGACATCTCCCACTGACCTGGCAATTGCTGGGAGAGCCCGGATTCACAAACCTGTTCATCATCTTTGCCCAGGACATGCCAACTTCTTAGGTTCTTCCTTGCAAGCCCTTCCTGGAACTATTACTTTTATTTCACTCCCTCTTTCTTTCCTCCCTTCCTCCTTCCCTCCTTCCTTCCCTCCCTCTCTAGGAACATTTAAAACTTCTTAGATTGGGACTTTGTTTTCTGACCTCCATATCTGTCAGTAGCTCTTGTAGCTTCTTTTCCATTTTTCTTTCATAGTATACAAATTTATGTGTCTCAAATGTGTTTTCACCTCACGGATTCTACTTTGAACATAGTGTACTTCTTGTTGTTGTTCTGAGGCAGGGTCTCCAGCTGGCCTGGAGGTCACTTGGTAGTCCCACGCTGCCCTTGAACTCACGTCAGCAGTCCTACCTAAGCCTTCCCAGGGCTGAGACTACAGGCGTGCTCCACCACACCCAGCTACATAGTGCACTTCATTGCACCAAACTCAGACTTTAATTCTACTATCAAGGTGTTCGTTGCCTCCCTTTCCTATCTTCCTATCAACTTACTGTACTTACTTCTGTCTGTTTTTTTTTTTTTGTTGTTGTTGTTAAATTCCTTTTATTTGAGAGAGAGAAAGAGGCAGATAGACAGAGAGAGAGAGAGAGAGAGAGAGAGAGAGAGAGAGAGAGGGGCACACCAGGGCATTCAGCCTCTGTGAACAAACTCCAGACGTGTGAGCCCTTTGTGCGCATGTGCAACATGGTGCGCTTGTGTCAGCAGTGTGTCTGGCTTACGTAGGACCTGGAGATTCAAGCATGCGTTCTTAAACTTTGCAGGCAAGTGCCTTTAACTACTAAGCTGTCTCCAGCCTTGTCTTTTATATTTCATTCTGCTACTTTCTCGTTGCTGGGACAAAATACCCGACCAGAAGTGGCTTATGAGAAGGAAAAGGGTTCAGTTTAGCTTACAGATTCTAGTGGAAGTTTCACTGTGATGGGAACGGCATAGTGGACCAGAGCAGGAAGCCCACGTCACGTCTCACCGGCCAGGACGCAGGGAGGAAAAGACAGCAAAGTGGGACCGAAATGCAAAGTCTCTAACCTGCCCTCAGTGATCCGTTTACTCCTTCAGGGCTCCACTTCCTGAAAGTTCCACAACCTTCCCAAACAGAGCCACGAGATGGGGATCAGGAATTCAAACACATCAGTCTTTTGGGGTGGGGCAGGAGGTGAGGAAGGCCCAGAGAGTTACGTCAAAACCACCCTAAATTCAATCCGTTGTCTTCTCATCTTTCCTTGGCCATTTCTGCCCATTTATTTATTTATTTATTTTTGTTTTTTCGAGGTAGGGTCTCACTCTAGCCTAGGCTGACCTGGAATTCACTAAGGAGTCTCAGGGTGGCCTCAAACTCACAGTGATCCTCCTACCTCTGCCTCCCGAGAGCTGGGATTAAAGGCATGCGCCACCATGCCTGGCTATTTATTTATTTTTTACTTTCCTGTCCAGTCCTTGAACAATCCTTCTGAAAGGTTTAAGTTGGTGGAATGTCTCAGACTGTCAATTTAGATTTTTGTGATGGATCTAGCCATTTGTTCTAGATTCATTCATTCGTCTTGAATAGGACGTGAACTGTTCAAGCTTGACTCTGCTTTATTCACACCAGGACAGAGACGTGTTGAGTTCATCACTCACTGCCTGTGCATAGACCTCTCTCTCCTCCAGTATGAAGTAGAAGACCCGATGGGATTTGGTGCGGTGCAGTGGTGTGGCAGAGTTTTGGTCCAGAGTGGAGAGGAGTCTGGCCACTCTCTCTCCCAGCAGGTGGATAGGTCATCTTTGCTGGATTTCATATCGTCAGGATGTTCTTGTCTGTCTCCACTTTTTCTTTCCTTTACTTGGAGCCAAGTAAACAGCCTGGCCAGGACTTCCTTCTGATGCCTGTGTGTACTATGCAACAGTGGATGAACTGGACTGTTGATGAGCTTTTGCTACTGGACACAGCTTCATGTCACTACTGGAAGCATAAGACTTGTGGCCAACCCTTCCTCTCATTTTTAATATAGTTTAGTTTTCTTTCCACTGGAGACTTTGTGGGGAGAGTCACATAGCTACCTGATTCCCACTGACCTTGGACCAAGAAGTCAGAAGGCTTTAATGTAACAGAGCCTTTAAAGGTAGACCTTTACGTCATTCTCGGTTTGCATTATTTTTTTGTTTTCCTTTTTAGGTTTTTGGAGGTAGGGTCTCTGGTCCAGGCTGACCTGGAATTCACTATGTAGTCTCATCTCGGGGTGCCCTTGAACTCTCAGTGATCCTTCTATCTCTGCCTCCCCAGTGCTGGGATTAAAGGTGTGCGCCACCACGCCTGGCTTTGTTTTTCCTTTTGTGGGTTATTCACCCCACCCCATCAAACCTGTTGGTGAATCTGTTAGGGAATAGTATACATTGAGTTTGGAAGTGAATTGATTATTTTTTTTTCCAACTTTTGGAAATACTTAACAAGATATTTCTTCACGTTGTATCTTGTTATCTTCCTTCCTGAGTTTTTAATTATATGTTGATATTTCATTCAAGAAATTTCTAGTCAGTCCCACTAATTTATATGTATATTCCTGTTTGGAACATGTCTATTCTAAAGCTGCTATTTTGATTGTTTTATTTAAATAGTACACACAGTAGTAAGACTTAGCCCATGTCTCATGATTATTTTTTGGAAATGTCTGTTCCTGAGAAATATCAAAATAAAATTTCAAGTTCTTCCCCTTGCTTACAACAATCTTCCTTAGCAATAAAAAAATCCTCTGGCATTTTACTAAAATTGCATTGAATCTACAAATTAATTTGGTAAGAACTAATATTTTTAAGTAATGATGGAACCAGGAATGTAGCTCAGTGGTAAAAGGTTGGTTATTATGTGAAGCCCTGGGTTCAAGTTACAGTACTGGGGGATAAAAAGACACACAACATCAAACCCGTTAACCCTGGGTGCAATCTCTGTCACTGCAAGAACAAGAAGGAAAAACAGAGAGAAAGAAAAAAGAGAAAGTTAATCTATATACATCTCTCAATTTTAGTCAAATATGACTTTGTATTCCTAAGTAGTATTTATTAATATTAATGTTCATCCACTATGTTTTCAGTTTACATTGATCCAAGCTATTTTATGTTTTAGGAAGCTATTATGAATAAAATATTTTTCTATGATATATTTTACCTAATTATTGGTAGTAAACAAGGAAGCTGTCAGCTCCACTGAACTGTATTCTGTTATTTCATTTCTAGTAACTTAACTGAACTCAACTTTTTCCTTATGAGGATTAAATTTAATTCTCTTGAATTGTCTGGGCATATAATCACATCTTCTGAAGATGGTGATAACATTTTCTTGCTTTTTCCAATAACTATGCCACACATTCCTGTTACATATTAATATATTGGCTATCCTATCTCTTGATGCTTTGAAAATTTAGAGGAAATTATCTTGGAAATACGCACATGATTTTGTGATGGAGGCATTGCTGACCTCTAAGATAGTAGCCTCACATAGTCTTTGGGTTTTTTTTTGTTGATTTTTTATATTAAAGTCAAATTTCAGGGTAGCACATTTAAGACTGATTGCATATAAATTTCATACTTAGAAGGAAATCTGACTTTGAGGTATTAGAAGTTTAAAATAATGTTGAATGATCTCTCTTGTTTTTATTCAGTGAATCATCTGTCCATCCATCCATCCATCCTTCCTTTTATCTATCCTACATACCCACTGACACTCAGCCTCATTTGGGATGCACAGTTCTACTCACATGACTGTGTCTGAAAATGTTTCTGGTTGAGGAAATGCTCACAAGTGGAAATGTATGTACTTATTAAGTTGTCATTATATTTATCAAAACTTGACCCTTATTAAGGTAGAGGCATCTGTGACATGTGAGTTAAAACAAGGTGTCACCTGTGGCTTCCATTCATTTATTACCAGCGGCCTTTTCAGCTGCTCTGCCTCATCAGAGTTCTCATTTAAGCCAAGTTGGGAGCTATGCAGAGAAATTAAACGTGTTTTAAGTTTGCTGCTTTTCTTACTTAAAAAAAAATCTTTTAGCTAATAATTCCCTCTTCATAAAATAATGAGGGGCTGGAGAAATGGCTCAGTGGTTAAGGTGCTTGTGCACAAAGCCTGGAGACTCAGGTTCAGTTCCCCAGGACCCACATAAGATCAGATGCACAAGATGGCACATGCATCTGGAGTTCATTTGCACTGGCTAGAGGCCCTCACATGCCCATTTTCTCTCTCTCGCTCTCTTTCTCCCTATCTCTCTGCTTGCAAATGCAATTTTAAAAACGATACAAAAATTCTTTGTAGAGATAGTAATAACATACTTATAGAAATGATCATAGGAATCTGTGGCCATCCCACCTGTCAGGCCTGATCTTGGAAGCTCAGCAGGGTTGGACCTGGTTAGTACTTGGATGGGAGAAATGTGTTGGAAATCCTATGGAAATCTACTATAAAAATTATCTATTTTTATGGAAATTTATATTCTAGAAGATGAATTATATTTTTGTCCATAGAAATTGTCAGTTAATTTTTTTCCAGACATGTAAAATTTTAATTATTACTTGCTACCTTATAAGAAGCATTTATGTATTCAGAATAAAATATTTCTAAATCAAATAATTCCTAAATTTGATAATATTTCTAAATTTTCTTTGTAAAATCAACTATAATTCTCATGAAAAAAATCTAAAACAATTAATTCACATTTCTGATGCAGGGTAAAGAGCTTTGTTAAAATGTGATTGAAAAGGAAAGTATTTTTCAGTATTCTGAAATTAGGTCATGAAAACTTTGATTGCAAGTTTCAGTTAAAATAAAAGCCAGGCCAGGTGTGGTGGCATAGACATTTAATCACAGCACTGGAGAGGTAGAGATAGGAGGATTGTCCTGAGTTTAAGGCCATCCTGAGATTACATAGTGAATTCCAGGTCAGCCTGGACTAGAGCAAAATGCTGTCTCAAATACACACACACACACACACACACACACACACACACACACACACACTGAAAAGGAAGAAAGAAAAAACAATTTGATTTACCTCTATGCTAGCATCTTGAAAGCATTTTCTGAAAACTTAAATCTAAACATTTGATTTAAACTTCCTTTTGGAGGAAACTTGCTCCTCTCGTTTATTTTTGATTCTCTTGATTACATGCATTACAATACTCTCAAGGTGCTTTTTTGATGACTGTGTTATATTGAGTAACAGTTTTAAAGAAAACTAATTAAGGGAGGAAGGTACTTAATAGGTTGGTATTGCATATATGTAAGCAGAATGATTGAGATGGGGAGGGGATATGATGGAGAATGGAATTTCAAAGGGGAAAGTGGGGGGAGGGAGGGAATTACCATGGGATATTTTTTATAATCATGGAAAATGTTAATAAAAATTTGAGAAAAAAAT
Organism: Jaculus jaculus; assembly: GCF_020740685.1. Classification (NCBI taxonomy): domain Eukaryota; kingdom Metazoa; phylum Chordata; class Mammalia; order Rodentia; family Dipodidae; genus Jaculus; species Jaculus jaculus. The sequence goes on along the minus strand of NC_059104.1, from coordinate 14,760,463 downwards.
AAATAAAAAATTAAAATAAAAGTCTCTCTCTATTAAAAAAAAAAAAAGAAAGAAAAGTAATTGGATGGATTTTGTAAACCAGTTGTGACTCTTACTGAGTAACTGCACATATAACTGCGTGCTGGCTTATTTATTTTCCAGTAAATGAGTCAGGAGTACGTTGGATTTCTCGGTCTCGAGGTGACGCTGAAGTCAGAGAATTCCTGAGATCTTTTTGGGGCCTTGCCTTTATTATCTTCTCGGAGGAGTAGGTTAGGGAGCCAGACGAAGAAGTTATTAGCCTGGATGAACCCCGGGCTTCTGCTCCACGGTTAACAAAGTGAATCCCCGGAGGGGGGGGGGTGTCTCAGGCATCTCCCTTGGGATCCCTCCCTTCACTGTACACAAATACAATTCCCAGAATGCCCAGGGTAGAAGGGGCCTTGGCTTCCTTGCCTGCAGCAGTTCTCACTTTAGCTACCCTTTCAACAGAGAGGAGTTGCCCTCTTGGTGGTTAGAAAGCTGAACAAAATCTCTTTATTTACTTACAGAAGTCTCCTCCTCTATCTTACTTTTTTACTCCGCTACACGCGTCGGCTCTTGTATGGAAAGTAAACTTAAAATTACTTACCACTGGCATTATCTGACCTTCCCCTTGCCTGCCAACAGCTGCGCGTCAGCTCCATGCTTCTGGGAGCGCCGTTTACTTTCTGGCTCTACAGCCGTTCTCGGCTGAGCCTGACCACTTGCTGCTTTGGCTCCAGACTTTCTGTTTAGGTTTGGATAAACTGAGGCTGGAAGAGCAGCTGAGATGCCCCCCCAGGTCTCCTGGCTAGTATGTGATACCAGCTAACGCTCAGCTCTTTGGACTCCCAGCTCTACCTGTTTTCCAACAAACAGGCAGTTAGGCTACTCCCAAAGGGCGGTGGGGTGGACACAAGGGCTTTTGCTGTCTCTCTACATGTTGGAAAAGAAATGTTGGCTGGCTGCCTTTTCTTTGTGGAAACTGTTTGGAACCTAATGAGGTGATTCGGGTGGAGGAAGACAGCTGAGCGGGGCTCCGTGGAGCCCCCCATCTTTCACTGGGACTTGCCACATTCACACACACTTAGTAACCAACAGCTCCTTGTTCCGGAGGAGGCCAGCAGGAAGGCTGAGCCATCCGTTTACAGCAGAGAACTCAGAATAGCCAGCGTGGGGATATAAATCGTTCTTTTTTTTTTTTTTTATGTTTGTTTTGGAAAAAAAAAAAGTGGAACCGTTGTTTGTCACACTGGATGAAATCTTGGAATGCCTGTGAGCTGGGTGACGAGGCATTGGTTTTAGCAACTTGCAGAGCAACTAACTGGTGGTGGTGGTCAGACTTACTAAGTGCTTGTAACTGATGAGTCATTCTTACAGGAAGAGGGAGACAGGCAGGGAACATCTATTCCTGTTGAGTGCCGCGCAGTTGATCAGAGCAGCCTTCACCAAAATTTCCACCATCCGCTCTGCTTATTGCTGTTTTGCAAGTCTCCCGAATCCATCCGCAGGTCCATGAAAGACTCAAGGCTCAGCACCAGCTTAGTGAAGAGAATGCCACTGAAGTTTAAAGTTCAGTGGCTTGCCCGGGCACAAGGTTGGATAAGCTGTGTCCCTATGAATTTAATTAAGCAGCCTGTTTCTCATTAGACGCACCCTTTTGTTAAATCCTAACTAAGTCATTTTGATTACCATCAAGAAGACACATTTCAGTGGGCAAAACATCACTTAACGCCCACACGTATGGAGAGTCCCATTGTGCTTGTAAGTTATTTCACATTTCATTGCTAGTCAAAAGGAGACTGTGTTAGCAAAATAATACTTTCACTACAAAAGCAACAATGCATGGTCAAGGTGCTTTTTCATGCATGTGCAATGAGCAAAAAAAAAAAAAAAAAAAAACAACCACTTCAGTTGTTGGACTAGGCCAAACATTTATTGAAAGTATTTAACGAGGTAGCCGTGTATAAGGTGCATTATTCCGCTCCTGACCCCTCCCCTCACTATCTGGTCAGGTTTGGTTTGAGTCAAAGCCATTGGCTCTTTTAAAGAAAGAGGTCAGACCTGTTTGAGGAGCAAGCAGGCTTAGAAGAGCAGTTAAAGAATGCATGTGGGAACGTTGATGATAAAATCATTTTGGAAAATAATGAGCAAGTAACTTGAGAGTTTGTCTTGAGGGTGGTAGCACAGGTTATGCCAGGTTATTAATTTTCAAACTCAGCAGTGTGCCTTTTTTTTTTTTTTAAAAAAAAAACCACTTAAAGGGAAATGGATATGTTTTTGAAAGAAATGCAATAGGTTGAGGGGAATTATAAAACTGAAGTCCACAAGCCAGTGAACCCAGGAAGTGAAACTGTTCATATTTAAATAAGAACTGGGTTTTTGAGAAAACATGCAAAATACCAAAGACAGCTGTAACAAGTATACTAATGGCGATGTCTGTTGAGTTCTCAGTGCATTGACATAACCTCAAAGCAAGGAACTGGATGTATAAAATGGAAATCTATGTAAATAATGGGCACGGCTTCTAGTCAGGGTACCCTCATGTTGCAGTTAGGTTCGCATTGCTGGCAGAAATCACCCAAGAGCAGCTTGTGGGAAAAAAGAGGTTTATTTTGACTTACAGATTTGAGAGGGCAGCTCCACAATGGCAGCGGAAATGATGGCATGAGCAGAGGGTGGACATCACCCCCTGGGCAACATAAAGTGGACAACAGGAACAGGAGAGTGTGCCAAACACTGGCATGGGGAAACTGTCTATTAACACCCATAAGCCTGCCCCCAACAATACACTGCCTCCAGGAGGCTCCATCAACTGGGGAACCTAGCATTCAGAGCATTTAAGTTTATGGGGGAACACCTGAATCAAACCACAACACCTCATTATTAACATCAAGCGTTTTCTTCCCCCATTCCCAGGACTTAGGAGTGCATTGATCTGTCCCTCAGTTTCCCCTTCCATAAAATGGGAAGGACCATGTCTGTCACCCTAGATGCTGGGATCACAGCAGCCTCTCTAGCATCTTCCTTTCTCCCTGCTTCTCTGTCAGCGTGGTGGGCCATGGTTACCATGGTGACACAGCACAGGGTGATGTTGCTTAGAAATAGTGGCAAGTGGTGGCAGCAGAAAGACAGAGTTAGGGTGGGCAGAGAGGCAATAGAAGGAGCCATTCCCACGTGAAGGGAGGGGCCCAGGCGCACCCAAGCATCCCAAACAAGCACTACCGTCAATGTCACCTCGCAGTACCTAGGTGTCTCTGGACTTCCATGGGATAGAATATTCTTTAGTGCCTGGGTGGGTGATTTCGTTGCTTAGGGCTTGAAACACAATAATGATGTGTTGTTGATTTTGATATCTAGCCCTTGGCTCAATTTCCTGCAAGATAGGATGAGCTGTTGATTCCCACTTAGTTCTGAAGTCCAATTCATGCTTCTCGCTTGAGTCACTGTTTGTCTACGACAATTAAAATGAGTATGGTAGGAAATTGACTTTTCCTTTCTGTTACATGTTTATTTTTTACTTCTATAATAAGCAAAATCACAATAAAACAAAATCTCTTTTTTTGTTTGTTTGCTCTTCTTAATTTTTTTAATTTATGGTGGGGGGGAGAGAGGCAGATAGAAAGAGGAAGAATGGGCATACTAGGGCATCCACCCACTGCAAGCAAACTCCAGATGCATGTGCCACCACCTTGTATATCCGGCTTTACGCATTGGGTACTGGGGAATCGAACTTGTGTCCTTAGACTTCACAGGCAAGTGCTTTAACTGCTAAGCCATCTCTCTACAGACTCTGTTTCCTTTTTTGGGGGGGCAAGGTGTCACTTTAGCCCTGGCTAGCCCGGGGACTCACTCTGTAGCCCTATGCTGGCCGTGAACTCAATGATGATCCTTTTACTTCAGCCGCTTAAGTGCAAGGACTACAGGTGTGTGCCACCAGGCTTGGCTTCAAAATGAAATGTTTGTTTGAGTAATTATTCAATTGGTCTTGAGTTCCCAGGTTATGCTTTTTCTGTTCAAGTTAAATGGTGGACCATCGAGATGGCATTAATGCAATGCCATCAACTGTGTCGCGTGTCTGTCCTCACTGAGGGCTTTCTCGCAGTGTTCAAGTAAGCATAGAGTGCTCTGTGGTCTTCTTTGCTCTTGAAACCCCGCAGAACCTTGGGTCTCCCCATCTCATACCCAGCTCTGTGCCAGGATCTGCGCGTTCTGCACAGGCACTGAGGTGGCTTTGGTGTGGAAAGAAACTGAGAGCTGGAAGGTGCTCAGCACAGCATCCCTGGGAGAACCTTGCACTTCAAAAGGAGGCTTCTGTGCATGCCTCAGAGGAAGGCTAGCTCTGTTTGGCTCTTGAGAGACCTGTTGATTCCCCAGGGTGTGCAGGGACGAGTGTGCCCGTGACTCAGCTGGCTCTCTGTCTGCTGGAGAAGGCCGGGCTGAAAGAGCAGGCTCATGGAGCTGTCCCTCGCTGAGGAAAGTCTTCACAGCCCTTCACACCAGACAGGCATTCCTGCTGATGCCCTCAGCTGCCCACACTTCTATCTGTCATAGAGACCCAAGACCCAGTCTGTATCCAAAGCAGTTCCCTTCACTATACAAAGAAGACTCCGGGGGGCTTGAGGGGAGAGGCTGGAGTGATGGCATAGTGGTTAAGGCGTTTGCCTGCAAAGCCAAAGAAATCAGGTTCAATTCCCCAGGACCCACGTATGCCAGATGCAACAAGGTGGTACATGTGTCTGGATTTTGTTTGCAGTGGCTGCAGGCCCTGGTGTGCCCTTTTTTTTTTTTCTCTCTCTCTCTCCCTCTGTCTCTTTCTCTCATAAGTAAATAAATAAATAAAACTGGGGTGGGCCGTGCTGAGTTCCTGGTATACAGCATTGTTCTCTATTCTATACTAGTGCAAAAGAAAGTACGAAGACAATTCATCCTGTGGGGCGCCAGGTCCACGGGCTCATGCTGGTCTTGTAGCAGAAGCTGGCACACACTGCCCAGTCCTTTTCATGCCCGACCTTCCCTGGGTACTCAGTGCTAGGCATTCCGTCTCTGCCACCTGTGTTCCCTTTCTAGACTCTGCTTGGTATGTCCCCTGGAGTCACACTCGACACATGCCCCCCTCCCCATTACAGCTGCTCCCATTAGATCCCTCAGCTCCGAAGGCCCCGTGAACAAATCTAGGCCAAACCTTACCCGAGCTGTTGAGATTTCCACACAAGAGTTCCTAAAAATACATTTCTCCTTAAATCAGCTTTGCCAGTCACTGTACGGCCGCAGGACTGGAAGAACAGAAGTGGCTTTTTAGAAACGGCCGGACCCCCACAGTCCCTTTTTCAGGCCCAGAAACTGGAGTCCCAAGGAGCAAAAATAACAGCAAGAACGGGGCTGAGAACTGTTGCAAGTGTCCACATGTAGACGGAACAAAGCGAACCCCGAGGGCGGGTGCGGGCCATGAGCTCCGAGGCCCTTCCAGTCATTTGTTCATTCATCCACTCGCTCCCTCACTCAGCAAGGACTTGTTAGTTCACTGTCTCAGAGTTAAGCACTCACCTAGATGTCAGGGATGTAGACAGATCCTGTCCTGTTCTCACAGACGCTGGGGATTAAGGAAAAAAAAAATACAAAACCCAGCAGATAAGCAAGTCACTATGTAGGTATCAAATCATGATTAGGACTTTGGAGGAAGCTGTAGCAGGGTAGGGCAGAGTGAATAGAGAGGAGTGATGTAATATTACATTAGGAAAGGCTTCCCCAAAGGGAATGGTGAGCCTGACTGGGAGCTGAATATTCTGAGAAGGGAGATCAAGATTCAAGCTTGGGCGCTGGCTGTGCCTGGTTGTCCAAGGACCAGCCCGAAGGGCCAGAGTGGTTGTGAAGGGAGTGACGAGCAAAGACAGAGGTGGACAGAGGTGTGGGCCAGCCATACAGGTCGGTGGAGGTCACTGTGGGAGGCTTACATTTCATACGCAGAGAGATGAGATGATCTGATTCCGCGTTAAGGGGTTAAAGGTTCCCTTGGGAGAATGTGTTGGGAGGGCCGCAGCGGTGGGGGAGGGGAAGATGGGGTAAGAGGTGGTTGCACAAATCCACAGGATAGAATGCCATCAGATGTTGGATCTGTCCTTAAGGCAGAGCTGGGACAACTTCATTAGGACAACAGCTGTAAGGTCTCTGAGGGAGGAACTCCTGGACAAAGAAGTGGTGAAGTAGAAAGTCTGCATTTCAGTTCTTTCTTCTCTCCATTCCTCATTTGCACACTTGCCCACCACTTCCTCCTCCTCTGAGTAGCACCAGCCACAGGGTATCAACTCCATGACAACTCTCAGCTTTATTGCCTTTCACCTTAAAGACTGTATTGCACATGGCTCTCGGGACATGCTTGTTCTCAGCTCTACCTTGGTCTCATCTCTCCGTTAAAGATACTGAAAAGCTTCCCCCAGCAGGTCAGAGTCTTGCCTGTCTCTCACTGGCACCCGTGCACACCTCTCTCTGCCCCTTCTCTGCATAACTCATAGAGGAAGGAAACCACTGACTTATCTGCCCCACGTGGTTTTGTTGTGTGCTCAGCCCACCATCCATCCAGCCGCTTTTGGTGGGAGAATGGCAGCCATGCCCACTGCTGGCATTGCCCACTACTAACTTCTTGGCATATGCACAATCACACATGTGCATGATGATGGAAGGTCTCCCCCTGGGGGAGAACAGCCGCACCCCCACTCTCACGTGCATACTGTTCCAAGATCTATGGAGTTTCAAAAAGTATTTTTAAAATTTATGATTTATCTGAGAGAGCGTGACAGAGAGAAAGAGGCAGACACACGCGCGTGCACACACACACACACACACACACACACACACACACACACACACACAATGAGTGAATGAATGGACGAATGAGAATGGACACGCCAGGGCCTCTTGCCACTGTAACAAATGAACTCCAGACACATGAGCCACCATGAGCATTTGGCTTTACATGGGTGCTGGGGAATTGAACCTGGGTCCTTAGGCTTCGCAGTCTTAAGTGCTGAGTGAGCCGTCTCACCAGCCCCCTGTGGGCTTCTTTATTTTTTATAAAGTTCTTTTTTTTAAAATTTTTTATTTATGTAGAGAGAAAGACAGATAGAGGGAGAGAGACAGAATGGACACGCCAGGGCTTCCAGCCTCTGCAAACGAACTCCAGATGCGTGCGCCCCCTTGTGCATCTGGCTAACGTGGGTCCTGGGGAACCGAGCCTCGAACTGGGGTCCTTAGGCTTCACAGGCAAGCGCTTAACCACTAAGCCATCTCTCCAGCCCCCCTGTGGGCTTCTTGATTACGTTAACTGTCCCATGTTGGCGTCCCTGACCTTTGAAATTGTTCCACTGCTCTGGGCCAGCCACTGGGTGGCCAAAAGAACAAAATCAGAGTCATTCATTTCAAAACAAGGTCCTTCCTTTCCAGAAAAATAAATCTGTGTCTTCTAGGCCACTTGATATTCCCACCTTTGTTTCCCTCAGGCCACGATTCTCCTCTTCCCATCCAGCACCCTCGGAGAGCCCAGCCCACACCTGTCTTCCAGACAGAGTGGGACACAAGCTTCCCAGAGTTGATTTTCCTGCTGTGTAACTGCGGGCCACCTTCTCTCCATGCCTACAAGGGAGAAGCGAGCCACTTCTCTTCCTGCCTCAGGATCTAGTGACCTCATCCCTCCTTCCTCTTCAGGCCAGCCGCAGCTCGCTGGTCCTCACCTCCATCCTCCATCCTCTCATGTGTTTTGCTGTTTCCCTCTGTTCGCTCTGACAGCCAGGGAAGGAGGGTGGGAAAGGGAGACTTTGAGGCAGACACACCATGTGCAATTCCTCCCACTGCTGTGACAGCTTGAGGCCCCAGAACCTCAGAGCCAGGAGTGCAGAGAGCTCCCCTTGCTGCTGGTGGGATGCATGTAGCACCAAGCACTCCGGCCACTTCCTGGGTCACCCTGTTGTCCCTCCCCCACTTCCCCACCACAGCCACAGACATGTCAGCACTGCGTGCCTCGATGTCCTCATGATAGTGGGCTATGTGGCTTTTCCCTCCTCTTGAAACTGCTTCTTTCCCTCTTGAGGCTGAACCCTCATAGCATCTGCTGTCTCTCAGCAATTCTCCTCCTCCTCTTTGTTTTTGCTGTGTGTACCTGTGTGTGAGCGCAAGTCCACAGGCCGTGACGGTCCGAGGACAGCTTTGAGTGCCAGTCTTTGCCCTTGACCTTGTTTGAGATAAGGTCTCCCATTCACTTCTGCATTCACCAGGCTGGCTGGCGGCCTTGAACTTCCAGGGGAAATCTCTTGTCAGTCAGCCGGGGTTCTTTCTTGTTGTAGGTGGGATTATACATGCTTGTGACACAGTGGATGGTTTTAGATGGGTTCTGGGGATCTGAACTCATGGCGCACTGTTTATTCCCAGAGCCTCCTCGCCCCACCAAGCCCTCACTGTTCTTTTTCTGTGGCTTGGTGTGCTCCTCTTTGCTGGGTCACGGCTGGGAAACTAAACAAACTGTCCATGACTCTGCTCTCTCTTCTTCTCTACAGACATACGTAGATCTCTCTTGCTGTTGCAAACTCTGGTGTGTGTTTCTTAGTCATCCCAGAGTCTGAGCTGTCATTTCCAGGTACACAAATTCCAACTCTCTGTGCATGGCCAGGACTTTTGAACCCCATTTCTATCTGGTTCCCTCTTTCCTCATGACTATATACAATCTACATTTTGAAGTTGTATTTGACTAATCTCTTTCCTGTTCATCTCATTCCCACTCCCTAAAGATTATCTTTTGTGAATAAGTTTATTTTTTATTTGCTAATGAGTGTATCTCATACGTAACCTGCAAATGCCTTCCTCCTTGGCTGCATGTAATTGCAGTATATATATATATATATTTTTTTAATTTTTTTAATTTTTTAAATTTATTTATTTGAGAGCGACAGACACAGAGAGAAAGACAGATAGAGGGAGAGAGAGAGAATGGGTGCGCCAGGGCTTCCAGCCTCTGCAAACGAACTCCAGACGCGTGCGCCCCCTTGTGCATCTGGCTAACGTGGGACCTGGGGAACCGAGCCTCGAACCAGGGTCCATAGGCTTCACAGGCGAGCGCTTAACCGCTAAGCCATCTCTCCAGCCCTGCAGTATATATTTTTTAAAATATTTATTTATAAGCAGAAACAGACAGACAGACAGGAGATATCAGGGCCTCTGGAGATGAACTCCAGATGCATGTGCCACTTTGTGCATCTGGCTTTTCCTGGGTACTGGGGAATCAAACTTGGGTCTTAGGCTTTGCAGGCAAGCATCTTAACCACTGACCCATCTCTCCAGCCCCGTGGTGTAAGTTTTGCCTGGATTGTTCCTTTCCTTCTGGAGTATTTTGATAGCTTTTGGACATTTCTTCTCTCTCTTGAAAGCTCTCTCAAGATTCAAGTACCTGGGCAGTACTTCCAGAGGAATCTTTCTTGAGTTGAGGTCATGTCTGCCTGCTTCTGTTGCTACCCAGCATCTTCTATAGTCTGCATTGGGCTGATAGGACATAGCTGGCAGCCTGTGACCTCATGTCACCTCAAAAGAGCCTCTTAGAAACATAGGGAGCACCTGGAATTTTTAATAAATAGTGCTTTTTTTAAAAAAACTTTTCTTAGGCTGGAGATATGGCTCAGTAGTTAAGGCATTTACCTGCAAAGCCAAAGGACCCAGGTTCAAATCCCCAAGGACCCACATTAGTCAGATGCACAAGGGGGACTATGCATCTGGAGTTTGTCCACAGTGGCTGGAGGCCCTGGCATGCCCACTCTGTCTCACTCTCTCTCTCTCCTCCTCCTCCTTCTCTGTCAAATAAATAAATGTTTAAAAAAAAACTTATTTTTTTTATTTGAGAGGGAAAGAGAGAGAGTGAGTCAGAGAGACAGAAAGAGAGAATGGGAGTGTCAGGGCTTCTAGTCACTGCAAATGAACTCCAGACTCATGCACTACCTGTGCATCTGGCTTACGTGGGTGCTGGGGACTTGAACCTGGGTCCTTATAGTGCCTTAACTACTAAGCCATCACTCCAGCCCCTCAACAATGGTTTTTTAATATCTTACAGTGGACATGACTTTGTGAAGGTTGTCCTGTGTCTCTTGTGACATTTCAGTGTCCTACCAGACCGTCACACAATTAAAATCAAAAATCTTCTGATAATGACAAGGGTCAAGATCTCAATTCTGCTTTTCCTATTTGAGTTTTAGTTGTTCTTTACTTTTTTCATTTTTCATTGTAGGGTTTCACTCTAGTCCAGGCTGACCTGGACTTCACTATTAGTCCCTGGGTGGCCTCGAACTCACGGTGATCCTCCTATCTCTGCCTCCCGAGTGATGGGTTTAAAGGTGTGTGCCACCACGCCTGGCTTAGTTTCATTTTTAAATTTCTAAATTTCTTAGTAGCCTTCAAGAATGAATTAACTGTATAAACCAAAGCAAAGCAGTCTTTCCGTGTACCAGGAACTTCACCGGGAGTTGGTGGGCACTGAGTCATTGTTCTTGCTTTTGTCAGTCTGTGCCTGTCACACTCACAACAGTGCTCTGTCCACACAGACGTCAGCTGCTAACCACTGCATATTATATTCTAATATACTGAGCCTAGGCATTCACAATGTCAGATAGATATCTTATTTCTCTTACAAAATCGTTTTCACTTGACAGTGTTTTTATGTTTATAACAGTGCATTGACTTTTTGTTTTTACTGTGTGACTATTGGCTATACTAGGCATTCCCCTTGTTTGGTGATGCTTAAAGTTCTGTCATAAAATTTGGTCCAAAGAGGAGCATTGGTATTTATATGTGTTGCTTTTTGCCTCCGTGTGGCAGAAACAATTTAAGGGAGGAAGGCGCATTTCGGCTCGCTGTTTCAGATCGTCTCACGCTGGGAGGGACTCATCAGAGGGTCACAGCTCATGGTGGCCATAGCGCGTGGTGGGGTCTGTTCACCTGACAGTGAGACGGAAAGCGGAAGATGGGCTGTAACCTTTATAAAAGCTCAGACCTGGTGACCTACCTCGAGTTACACCCGACCTCCTAAGTATTCCACCAGCCTCCCCCAAATACCACTGCCAGCTTAAAAAAACAGGTATTCAAAACACGAGTGTGTGGGGGACCATTCACATTCACACCCCAACAGTCCTAGAACAGGCGATGACGTGGCTGTGAAGTTGGTGTCAAGGGAAAGGAGGAAAGGACAAAAGTCAGCTGGGGGCTGGAGAGATGGCTTAGCGGTTAAGCGCTTGCCTGTGAAGCCTAAGGACCCCGGTTCGAGGCTCGGTTCCCCAGGTCCCACGTTAGCCAGATGCACAAGGGGGCGCACGCGTCTGGAGTTCGTTTGCAGAGGCTGGAAGCCCTGCTCGCCCATTCTCTCTCTCTCTCCCTTTACCTGTCTTTCTCTCTGTGTCTGTCGCTCTCAAATAAATAAATAAATTAATTAATTAATTAAAAAAAAAAGTCAGCTGGGAGACTTTCCTGTCCCCCCCTCCCCCCCCCACGTACCAGGCTGTGGCCAGGAAAGGCAATGGGCGTTCTCACAGAGGCTGCTCTGAGAACACAGGGCTGCGTCTCAGCCTTCAGTTCCACCAGGGTGATGGTGGACCTTCAGTTCCATCTTCACCCTGTCAGGCCCGCCGCAGCCATTGATTCCTGGCCATCCAGGAAACCGGTAAGTGCTGTGTCCGTCTTGACTGTTTTCTAATACAGTTGTTTTTATTCTAATCACCGCATCTCTTAACTGAATTATAAGTTTTTGGATAGGAAACACAGGCATGGTGAAAAAAAAATTCATAATTTGAATACAAATATGTGCTGACTACATTCTGTCTGGCTGTGGTTTTGAAGAGTAAATTTAGATTTTTCTCTTTCCTAATTAAAGATAGGATTTCTATCTCTGCACATTCCTGGAATCGGCAGTGAGAATAAATTGGAAAATTTCACATATTAAAACGAGCCCTAGATTTTGTGAATTCCATTCAGTTATACTTGAAGAGATAAGATACATGACAAAAAAAAAAAATTCAGCTGACAATTTTTTTTCCCTTTTATTACCATTATCATGGAATAGTGACCTTCCTGACCCATTGGGTAACTGGTGGGTATCTCTGTGTTTCATTGCCCTCAGGAGCTGTGTTCAAAAGAACCACGTGAAGTGGAGATGTGATTGTCGGCCAGGGATCTATCCTGGGGTTTGGGAGCTGAATTTACAGGAGGATTTATCAAAGGTGTCTTAAATTCACATTGTAGAAAGGGTTTTATGGCTCATACCAACCGTCATAGAAAGAGCTTTTCTCTCCTTTCACTTGTACTTCACAAAAAAATCACAGCAGTTTGTGGATACAAGATTTTTTCTGCTTGTGTGTGTGCGTGTGTGTGTGCGCGCGCGCTCACGTGCCCACACACGTGTTGACCTACTAACACAGGTATGGTCAGTGTCATGGCTTTTCAAAACTCCCCCTAAATTCCTGATGATGTTCTTAAGAAGTATAAGTTACAGAACAGTCTTGCCTCAGTATACACAGTTGTCTCACTAAAAAAAAATTATGAGTATATGTGTTGGCACATGTGTGCACATGTATGTGGAGGCCGGAAAACAACATCAGGTGTTGTTTCTTAGGCATTATCCACCTTTAAAAAGAATTTTTGTTTTGCTCATTTTTATTTATGTATTTGAGAGTGACAGAGAGAAAGAAAGAGGCAGATAGACAGAGAGAGAGAGAGAATGGGCACTCCAGGGCCTTCAGCCACTGCAAACCAACTCCAGACACGTGCATCCCCTTGTGCATCTGGCTAACGTGGCTCCTGGGGAACCAAGCCTCGAACCGGGGTCCTTAGGCTTCACAGGCAAGAGCCTCTTACCTCCGGTGGCGGTTACGGGACAGTATCTCCTTCCTCTCCTGGAGGTCAAGTGGCTCTCAGCGCCAGGGCTTACTCCAGACCCTTCTCCCTTCACTACATCTGCATCTGACTGATGGGCTCAGGTTGGTGCCAACTGCCCGATCAATGGGAGGCATGAGAACTACTTTAAAACTAGTCTCTCAGAATAGAGGTGGGGCTGCTCAAACATTAAGGCACACACGGAAAGGGAACACCTGTTTTTAAAAGAATATTTTTATTCGGGGGGTGTAATACCAGCACTTGGGTGATTGAGGCAGAAAAGATTGCTCATGTTCAAGGCCACCCTGGGCTACAAAAAGTATACCAGGCCAGCCAAGACTACTACATAATAAGACTGTGTCTCAGAGACACAAAAAGTATAGAAGCTGAGGGGCATGGTGGGGCATGTCTGTATCCCCAGCAGTCTGGAGACTGAGGCAGGGGGATTACAGCAAGTTGGAGTCCAGGCTGGTCTACCTAGTGAGTTCCAAGCTAGCCAGGGTCATATGAGACCCTGTGCGTGTGTTTAATATTTATATTTTATTTATTTACTTGAGAGATAGAGGAGAAGAGAATGGGCACACCAGGACATCTAGCCAATGCAAATGAACTCCAGATGTATGCACCATTTTGTGCATCTGCCTTACATGTATACTGGGGATTCGAACCTGGGTCCTTAGTAGGCAAGCACCTTTTAACCACTAAGCAATCTGTCCAGCATATATATACAATATTAAAACAAGGAAACCCAAAGAGTATAAAAATTAAGGTCAAACAAACAAAATTCTTCATTGTAATTACACATATGCAACATAAATTTAAAGGCATCCTATAACTTTCTTAATGGTTAGTGAGTCCTTGCTGATCTGACTCAGAAACAAAACCAGGTGGTTTCACGAGAATCCAAACCTTAGGAGGCCTTGTCTGGCCAGACAGCCGAAGCCCCACAGATGACCAGAAGTTAACTGGGATAGCTACGTGCTCTCACTGCAGAGCTGTTTTTCCCTTAAGGCACTCTTAAATTTTGATCAGTGTCAGCCTCAAGATTGGACGTGATTGATATTTTTTCCCTTCAGAAATGTGCAAACTATGCACAAAGCGTGGGCATAGCAGGAACACCTGGGGTCCTGAGCCTGGGCTTGTCTGAGGGCGCGGATCCCAGGGAAGCTACCGCCGCCTCTTCCCACAGTGTAGACCTGACAAGGCTGCATAATTCAGCGGGTGTCAAAGAACTCACACAGAAAATTCTTTCATACATTTGGTGATCACAGCTTTCTGAAAAATCCTAACACACCTCGAAGAGTTCTAAATACATTTTGAGGCTGCAGAGAGGGGTCAGCAGTTAAGGTACTAGCCTGCAAAGCCTATTAGACCCCGATTTAATTCCCCAGTATCCATGAAAAGCCAGGTAAAGATGGCGCATGCTCCTTGAGTTTGTGTGCAGGGGCCAGAGGCCATGGTGTGTCCGTTTTCTGTCTCCCTTAAAAAATTAATAAATAGAAACTTAAAAATCAGACACGTTTTGAAAAACGAAGTGCCATGCATGTAAAGACTGTCCAAATACTTGGCGTCAGTCTGTAGAGTTGAAGGGGAAAGCCATTTCAGGAAATACTAGAACTTCCTTCTGGCCTTTGCTGTGGAAACAGTGAGCTCGGGATTAACTGTGGAGCACTGCATCTAGAACGACTGGATCCCTCAATCCTGATCACCAAGGAATATGAGATGGGGGGCTCCCCCACCCCCGCCCCGAGGCTTACACTTTGGAAATCCCTGGACTGAAGTTGCTTCCTGGTTCTCACAGAGTGCTCACCTGGAACAAAGCTGAGTCACTTTTTGTGGGAATCCATGAATGGACACCCTGCAGGCATTCCAGAACAGCCTGTTGCTCCTCCAGCAACCAAGAAAGAGAGGGTGCCCATCTTAGAGCCAATCACCCCAAGGGGACACAGGTCCCTTGCTTGCCCCAGAGTTTCTGATGGAGAGCCCCAGCCCCCCATGGGCTGGCGGGCGGGAGAGTCTGTGAATCTGCATTTCTTGCATGCTCCCAGAGGATGCCAGTGCAGCTGGCCCAGGTTTTGTACTTTTGAAAATCACTGGTCTGAGGAAGCTTAATCATTCATCATTGGGGGCAGTACCCTGTCTTCGACCTGTGTGGCAAAAACAGGATTAACCAGGAGGACCTGCTGGAATGTTCCTTTAGGGAATACTGAAAATCACCTCTGCAGAGACTACTAATTCCTTTAGCTTTGAATTGGGTCGATATTAGAATGCAAATGTTCTGTGGAGGAGTTCATTCAGCAAACATTGGGGAAGCATATGTTGCAGACCAGGCCCTGAGCTGAGCTCTAGGGATTTAAAAGCACTGGCCCAAGAGGCTGTCCTTTGCATAGAACAAACTCCTCAGAGTTTACACCGTGGGGAGGCAGTTGGATAAATCAATATTTACAGTTCTTGTGAATTAAGGAATAATGGCATCTATTTAAAAATACTGACTGGGCAGTGTTAAGAGATGAGCTAAAAGAGAGGGCCTCAGAGGGGGCTGAGGGAAGGCCGAGGAGGAAGGACATGGCAGATGTGACTCATCTTGACCTTCCAGTGAAGGGCAAGTTCATCTCCTCTGTGAGGGCCCTTAGGCAGTGGAGGAAGCTGGGAGGACATCACAGAGAAGAAAGTAAAGGCCAAAGAAAGATGGATCGCCCATCTCCAAATCTCACCTAGCTTCCCTAGGGGCACGGAGGGGTTAAGTAGGGAAGGACAGCTGGGGGAACGGAAGTGAACCCGGAGCATGGATGGACGTGTTCATCTGTTTCACGCCAGTCTACTCTGCTGCACACGTCGGTACAAAAGACGCAGCTCTCACCTCCAAGGGGATAAGAGAGAGTTTATTCTGGAGATAAATATGAGTGACCATGGCCCAGAAACACAGATTTAGGCTACCCCAAATTCCACGTTCTGAGGTGTTAACTATTTCATGAAGGCTTTATAGTTACAGAACAGAAGGAAGGCAAAATCAAGGCATTTTTCAAATACATCGGCTGACCATCAGGTTGGCGGGTTACAGCAAAAGCAGAGAAATCTCCACAGTAGGCCTCAGGAGCTGTCTGATGACATTCTTAGCCCTCGGGTTGGTGGAAGCTGGAGGTCCTCCGTCAGTAGATTCCAAAATTCACACCTGGCCAACTGGAAGTCACCAGGCTGTTAGGGTCCGACGCAGAGGTGGGCAGTGAAAGAAGTGGGCAAAGGGTCTGGCAGGATTCCTTCTGTCTGGGAACATGGGAGTTCTGTCAGTCCATTCAGCCTTGTTGGAGGTTGGCACGGCAGATGCTGTACTTTCCTGAGAGCTCTAGGTCACAGGATCTTATCACATGTTAATGTAAACTGTGATAAAAAGTATTAGATACAAACAAAAGCAAGAGAACGGGAGCACTGGCAAACCAGTTACAGAGACAAGCAGAAAGAACGGGTAGTAATGTGGGCTTCCCAGCATCGCTCAGAAACTTCTGGAGAATGGAAATAGTGGCTGGCACATGGAAGATCAAGGTAGGGGTATCCGGAACCTCTTTGGGAAACAGAGAAAACCTGCCCTCTCCAGACAGATCCATTTACCAACATGGGCTCCTCTAGACAAACTTGAAAATGCGTCCTTTCCTGCAGCTCATCGAGTCAGTGAGAATGGAAAAACTGGGTTCTCAAAAGAAGCAGGCTCTGGCTAATGCCACCAAAGTGTTGGGTACATTGAGTGAATGCTACAACTGTAGTAAGTGCGCTGTTCACACCTGGGTTAGTGGCTGCCAAAGGCAGAAAATGGTCTGCTCCTGGGGGTTTCTAGTGACACTCTGGGAAAATCCTCTGTGTGGTTTCCCTGGGCTTCAGAATGAAGACTTGAGGACGTGGCTGGTAAGAGGCAGAGTACCCTATGCCGATCTGCAAGATGATGACCTGTTTTTATTTATTTATTTATTCATTTTTTGAGGTAGGGTTTCACTATAGCCCAGGCTGACCTGGAATTCACTATTATAGTCTCAGGGTGGCCACAAACTCTCGGCAATCCTCCTACCTCTGCCTCCCAAGTGCTGGGATTTAAAGGTGTGCGCCACCACGCCCGGTGATGACCTGTTTTTAAAATATGTGCTGGGCAGATGCTCTCCAAACGTACATATTGCAGAAGCAGAGGAGAAGAGGATGTAAAAGTAGAGCTATGCAATGAACACTTCTGGAAGGACCATGTGCTCACCGTGTACTGTGATGCCTTACTGTCTCATACACCAAAGTTGGCCCAATCACACCTGCAAGTTTTCTAGTTACTGCATTGAAGGTCAACTGAAAGTTGAACTTGGAACTGATGAAGGAAGTACTTAGTCACAGACACCACATTTAGGTGGCCCCATGTGTATTAGAGAGCACAACCTAACACAGAACTGGTCTCCCTAGAACCTTACCAGTATTGAATCGTGTCTATATGTGAACACGCTTCAGCCCGGTCCCTTGATAGCGTGTTCCAGTGTGTCTTCTCCATCCTTGTTTGGCATTAGCTCTCAATGGTTATGAAGCCCTGCCCCTAGCCTCATTTAAGAGTGCTCTTTGTTCCCGCGTCCCTCTGCCCCCTTGTGGTGCATGTGTGACATTGCTTGCATCACTGTACATCTGGCTTATGTGGGACCTGAAGATTGGAACAGGAGTTATTAGGCTTCACAGGCAAGCACCTTAACCACTAAGCCATCTCTCTAGCCCTGGGGTTTAGTTTATAATGGCTAAAATCTGTAGAGTAGATTGTTAAGTATTGTTACCAGGAAAGTATGTGAAGTAATACAAATAATAATTGATAATCTACAGTGTATAACAATGTATACGTATTTCCACATGTGGTGTTACACTCCATAAATGTACACTGTTTTACTTATCAATTAAAATAAATACTTTCCGAGGCCAGTTTGTCTTGATGAGAGTTTGACCATCCAAATTCTGTTTGGGTTTTTATAGTAACTAGAAAACGTAGATCTGTTGGTTTGTTTTGGAGAAAATAAAAGTCTGTCTCTAAAAACAAAAGCCAAAGTATCCGGCATTTGCTGGACTGGACTGCAAGTACGGTCCTGTGTAGTACATAGGGCCATTGTCATCTATGCAGAAATGCCTAGTTTTGCTCAGGGGAATGTTTGGGTGTGTGTGGCGGGGAGGAGATCCTCCCACCTGTAAGGGCAGTGTGTACCTATAGCTACCTGGAACTTTTGAAATAAATGCATCAAACCCATCATTTGAAGCCCCTTATCATCTGTGTCCCATCTCTAATGAAAGGGGCAGAAACAGTTCCTTAACTCTTGCTTCCCAGACACCCTTGTTCTGCACTGGGGTTGGAGGTGGGGGTGTGGAGGTAACGAGGCTGCAGGTTCAGGCTGGTTGTTGAAACCTGACGCAGAGTCAATTTGGCTATTAAGCTCGTCGTCTTAAGCTCTCGGACCTAAGCTGCTTGCTGCGCCCGCTGCGCACACACCCCCGCTGCCAGGGAGACAAGCAGGAGCCTGCTTGGCTCCCTCAAGTATTTGATAATTGAAGTTAGGTACGTGTCACAGCTTCCGTCGGAGCCCGTTTCCCTAAGCACATAGGCGCGTAGAACTCAAGCACACACTGTCGCAAACACGGCAGGCAGAGGGTGACGGGGATGCAGTGGCCTTGCATTGCCATCAGTCTTGCTGATTGTCTGGTGAGCGATCAGGTAAGCCCGAGGGACAGTTTTGTGGGCTCCCGCTCATCTCTCGGAGCCACAGAAGGACTGTGGAAGTCAGGGAAAGCTCACTTAGTGTTTGGCTTGGTATGCTCGGAGTGAACTAAACTTTGTTGATTTGGGGAACTGCTTTTTTTTTTTTTTCCTGAAAAAAATTGTGAACTACTTAACACTTACTGAATGTATTTGGTGCATGCTGTTTTAAAATGCAAGCCGTCTACTAAGTACGTCATTAGGTGATCTCACCCTGAGCGCAAACATCATCGAATGGACTTAGGCAAGCCTGGATGCAGGAGGTCAGTCACTCGATCGATGTGACCTTTTGATCGGATCAAGAGATGTGCTCACACAAACGTTTGAGGGCTGCTCCTGACGTAACCCGGCTTACTGTGCACAGTAAACATTTGAATAAGTAGAAACAGTTCACCCTACAGTAACGCTGAAGTGTAGTAAGCAGGAGAATAGCCATTAATTATCCAGTCCTAATGATCCCATAATTATAGGTGCTGTACCTTTATACAACTGAGCGGCAGGTTTGTTTACACAGGAGGAATGCATGGTGCTGTGAAGTTGTGCTCTCAGGGAACAATGTCTCCGAGAGGTGAGAGGAATTTTTATCCTCATTGGAATCTTTTGGAAACACTATATTACACATAGCCTATCACTGATTTAAACTTCCTTAAGGGTTTCATGACTAACCTCTTTCCAGTCTTCATTAAATGCCCTTAGCTCTGTGTTTTTCAGGATATCAGGGCTAAGCGAATATACATGGTAGCTTGTATTACATACATTTTCTGCAGTTGATCCACTTATAAACTGTAATCCTTTATTCATGCTTGTCTTGGCAATGTTAAATATTTAACATTGGGGAAAAAAATCCAAACAAATGAAATGTGCTGACCTCAGATGTATGAACTTCAAATTACAGCATTGCTGTAGGCGTGTTTTGATTTCAAAACTCTATGCCAGAGAACATTTTTAGATGGCATCTCAGTTAAAACGGAACAGAATGCAACTCAAGCTAATTTTCATTCATTCACTCTGTGCAACTACCTTTATGTGGGTACTGGGGAATCGAACCAGGCCAACAGGCTTTGCAAGAAGCGCCTTTGACCGCTGAGCCTATCTTCCTGGCTCACCTGCATTCAAGTTATCAGTTCTGTCAGATCAAAAGATGCCATGAACTGAGGCACTCGGGATATAGAAAATTGCAAAGAATTAGTCTTTTCCCTAAGACAGCATGCAGAGATTAGCTTCAAGCGAGTCATAATGGGAGAGAGAAAACAGCCAAGGGTTCAGGGAGAAAATATCAAGAGACTCTTCTGTCTCCACCCCCAGGTTCAAAGTTGCTGTAAACTCGAAAGTGCATAGGGTACACTTCATCCAAAATGATATCTTCATTATGTAGGGGAGACACATCCCAAACAATTGTTTATAGCCTCCCCCACAATAAAATCAATGACCTAAATGGGAAATTAATTGGGAGCCACAGTTCTAATACACTGTTTTGGTGATTAAGCACATTAGATTGAATTGTTTCAGAAGGCCTAATTATTGTGTCTACCACACTCATCTGTTTGAATCACTCCTAGCTTTTGGATTGCTGCCTAGATCATCCTGCAGTACAGATTCCATTGTATATTCTTTATTTTAATGTACAGCTTTCCTCTTTATTGTCAAAGCTCTAACCTACACATTTGCGAGTTATAAGTAAGAGCTAAGCAGATTACAAGTGTTGGTTCCACTGAGTTTTCATGTTAGTTGTTTTACGGGCTCATGATTTAGAAGTGACTTGCGAAGTTCATTTTTGCTCGAAACGGCACCAAGAATGTGCGCTCTTCCTCCTCCTCCCTCCCCTCCCCCATCTCTCTCTTGTTCTCTCTCTTTTCATCAAATGCATTTTTTTCCTTGATCTTTCAAGTGGACCTAAAGGATACCTCAGTTGTCTGACTGTCAATCGTTTAATTTTAGGATTCCCAAAGGAAGAACACAGCGTGTCCAGCTATGAACATCTGAGAGGCTCCTATCCCAGCATCCTCCAGAGCTGTGAGCAGCAGAAGTAAAGGTCCTCCCAGAGTGGCATGGTGGTGAAGTCACTTCATTAAGAAGAGTTGTAGCTGCAAAACGGTCAAGAGGCTGGGACCAGAGATGACATTGAGTGTGCTTTGCCTGCGGCCCGTAGTCTTCCAGTGGGGCCTACTGACCGGGGAGTGACAGCCTACCTGCCCAGAAGTTCTCTCATCCCTTGTCCTGGACTGGACTTCATTAAGCCATTTATCTCTTACCTTCAGACCTCTACGTGAGACTTTTCACAATAGTGGTTTTGGGATCATTGACACCTGCATTGATCTCATCTCACAGAAGCAAACAGAATTTCAAGGAGTTTCTCACCATGGCCTTGAACGTGGCCCCCGTCAGAGATACCAAGTGGCTGACCCTGGAGGTTTGCAGACAGTTTCAGAGGGGAACATGCTCACGTTCCGACGAAGAATGCAAATTCGCTCACCCCCCCAAAAGTTGCCAGGTTGAAAACGGGAGAGTAATCGCCTGCTTTGACTCCCTGAAGGTAAGAACATATATGTTACATGTCTTTCTCAGGCCAGGCAAGAGTGGCAGAGAAAGTACTTCCATTGAACCGTTAGAGAAATTTGACATGGATGAGCTTTTAGATTCTGTTTTCTGTTTGTTGTGACCATTGGGATTTTTTTTTTTTTTTAGATTTGTTCATTTCAGGCATCTATGAGGGTTTTTTTTTTTTTAACATATCTATGTTGAAATTAAAAATACATGATGGTGTCTTTCTGGTCCTGCATGACATTCAGGTACCCAAGGGTTTTAAGTCAAAGTCAGGCTGTGACAACTAAAGGTAAATATTTTATTAACGTTTGATCTTCTGGAGGTTATGTAAAGGTGAGGAAACTGAATTTGTCACTTTCTTGTACCAGTCACTCTGACTCACATCTTAAAGACTATCCTGTTCTTGCGTCCCTCCTCCACCCTCCTTGACCAAAGCCTGCCTACAATGCTTCATCATAGGGCCTCCATTCTCTTTTAAAACGTTTTATGGCTAGCAGAAATTACTGAGTACACACTCCATCCTATCCTGAGTACTCAGGGCCCTGCTGTCCGTGAGGTACATAATGAGAGAAACGGCATGATTCAGATGTCCCCTTGATGAGCTCATGTCTGCTGGGAAAATGGGACACGGCAGCAAATAATTGCAGCTCAAGAAGAAAGCTTTATAGGAAGAACAGAGAGGACTTCTGCGGGAGGCCTTAGAAGAGAGCTGGCTCCGAGCTAACAAATGTTTCTGGAGACTGGAGCGCCCATGTTGTACACTGAGTTGGGTAGAGTTTGGGTTTGAAGAAACGGGAGAAGTCAGTGAAAGATATAATTTATAGAAGTGGGATGATTTAGCCCAGAATGCCTTAGGGCTTATTTAGCTCTAAAATTATGGTGCTGTCTTAGAACTAAGGGCATTATAACATTGTTCTCAGTAGATATGATGAAGACATATAGCCAAAAAAATAGCATAATATTTCTACCTGTGCAAAATTTCAATATGCTAACTAGTGTTTTTAAAAATTATTCATGATCTTGACATTCTGTTTGAGCAATTGCTGTGGTATGAGTGTACAGAAGTGACCCTACCCTATTTTTGGGTGTTGAGGCTAGATGTGTCTTTTGGGATAATTAAATCTTATACCAAGAAATAAGCCTTAAAATATTTATAAGTCAAATTTTGTAACTTGTAAATATAAAGCTCCAAATCATACACTTATATTTATGTGTCTTTAAAAGGGAAAATTTATGTATACACTAAAAGCAAAATATATTTATAGCCCAACAGAAGTATTTCAGAGGTAGTGTTTGAGAAATGAAATGTGTTATCTACATTATAAACTACCTCTAATGTAGTTCTTTTTATCATAAAAGGTTTATTAGACTAAAATGTGGCTGAATATATAAATTATAATTGATATAAACTATAGCAATATATTTGTATTCTAGTATTTATTCGTCCTTTAGTCATAAAATATAAAGGCAATTTGATTTTGTGGGCTGGAGAGATGGCTTAGTGGTTAAGCGCTTGCCTGTGAAGCCTAAGGATCCTGCCAGTTCAAGGCTCGATTCCCCAGGACCCACGTTAGCCAGATGCACAAGGGGGTGCATGCGTCTGGAGTTGGTTTGCAGTGGCTGGAGGCCCTGGTGTGCCCATTCTCCCTCCCTCCCTCCCTCCCTCCCTCCCTCCCTCCCTCCCTCCCTCCCTCTCTCTCTCTCTCTCTCTCTCTCTCTCTCTGCCTCTGTCTGTTGATCTCAAATAAATAAATAAAAATTTAAAAAGGCAATTTGATTTTGTAACATCATCAATGGAAGAATTCGCTTTAAAAAGCAGTGGGGGTGGGGGTGGGGCTAGAGAGATGGCTCAGCAGTTAAGGCACTTGCTTGCAAAGCCTAAAGACCTGTGTTCTGTTCCCCAGTATCCATGTAAAGCCAGATGCACAAAGTGGCACATGCAACTGGAATTACCTACAATGGCTGGAGGCCCTGTTGTGCCCATTTTGCCTGTCTATGTCTCTCCTCTCTCTGCTTGCAAATAAATAAATAAAATAACAAAAATAATAAATGCAGTGGAGATTTAAACTGGATCATAAGAACTTCACAATACAAAAACAGGTCAGAGATGAGAAATTAGTTTTCCAGGTCATCTGCATGTTCTTCCTCTTATTAATCTAAGGCTTCTCTGGTTGGAGATTTAATACTTAACATCAGCATCTTTATGTTTCTCAAAAAAAAAAAAAAATTAACTCTTAAAAGAGAAACTGTAGGTGAACTATTCTTGACCTATTAGGGCTCAGTACCCTAGAATGCGGTCAGGGTAAAAACACCCAGCAAAGGCCTTTACCTTGATTCTCTCCAGGACGACACTGGGTAAAGAAGCCCATGCGTGAAGGAACAAATTGTGCTTTAACAACAACAGCAACAACAAAACCCCAGGAACTGAGCCATCAGCATATTGAAGACTATACAAGTGAAATGAGTGTCTCATGTGCCCATTTTCCAGTGTGGAAGCACAGTTGTGCATTACCCCCATGTCATTGGCTTGCTTGTACAAATGATGGTGACATAATTCAAAGGCAATGTTTTGTGTGTTTACCATTGTAAAACTGTGAAGGATACCGTAGGCTTAGGAGTGAGGAGACTTCAGTCTAAATATCAGCTCACCCTCCTTCACCCTTTAGTAGGTCATTTATGACTCATTAGCTTTTCTGCTCATGGGTGGAATGAAGATACGGACCAGCAAAAAGGGCTGAAGTGTGCACATCCCCAAGCACGCTCATTTTGCAAAGTTGCTTAGGATTTAGGATGAGAAGCTCCTGGAACAGGTCAGACAAGTTAGAGATACCAAAAATGGCAGCTCCAGAGGAAAAGTAGTGAGGATGGTAAGTGTGACGGCACTTATCTTCATTTCATTTAGTACAAGTTGCACATTCCTAGTGCAAAACTCCAAAATCTGCAACCTTTGGCCGCTGATATAACTCCACCAATGAATAATTCTACACTTGACTTCATGTGGTGAATTGCAGTCAAACTACAAAAAACAAGTTTAAAATATGTAACATTACTTTTAGAAAGCTGTGTGCAAGGTATAGGAATGAATTTTGCATTTACATTGGCCTCTGTCTCTTGGATATCTCATTTTGCATGATCAAATATACCGCAATGTAGAAAAATAATCCCAAATTTGAAATACTTCTGGTTTCAAGCATTGTGAGTTAGGAATGGTCAAGCTATATATTCAATGGGACATTGTTGCTTAGCAGAGCCAACTCTAGCTATATCATTTGAGACAAACTAGGCAATGTTGGTTTCTTTCTTTTTTTTCTGAGGCAAAACATACGAGTGTAGTCATTGATTTTTAATGACTGGTTTAAAGGGAAAATGTGTCCAACTCTTAATGTGTCCAGACACAAGAGTCATTTGGGTGAGTGACAACATTTTCTCCTACAAATTCGTCATAATATTAAAAATAAAAAGGATTGAAGGTTTTTTGTTGATGTTATTTGTGAAAAGCCATTTTCTACTCATGCCATAGGATTCTGATAATTGCAAGAAGAATCTGTATTGGAGTGTCAGTAACGGGACATCTCAATGGTTTTCTTGTTATTCTGACTTAGTAGTATATATGTGTAAGTTTTCCATGAGTACAGGCTAAAACTAATTTGTAGGGATTACCAAAAAAAAAAAAAAAAAGTCTCAGATGTCTGGAAAGAGCATCACGCATTACAATGTGCTAAAAGTGGTGATGGAGGTGGCTCAGTGGATAAAGGCTTGCCACTCAAGCCTGATTGCCTGAGTACAGATCCTCAGAGCCCACATGCAAGTGGCAGTGTTTCTGGCATGGGGACAGCCACATGGAAAGCGTGGAAAGCATGTGGAAAGCGGCAGAGCATGAGAATCAGAGACCCTGTCTCCAAATGAGGTGGGAGGCGAAGAGTGACCCCGTAAAGTCGTCCTCTGACCTCCACACACACTGTGGCATACCCACGGACACATACATCACACACAGATAACACACACATCATACACGTGAGTACATACATATCACACACATGAACACAAATACATTTAGTTACATACACCGAAAGATGAATGGTAAAAGCAAAAAAAAATTAGAAAAGATGTTTGGGAAAGGTTAACAGGACTGGAGTGACAGCTCAGTGGCTACAGGCGCTTGAAACCAAATATATTTATTTACACACACTGAAAGGCAAATGCTTAAAAAAGAAAATTATAAAAGGTGTTTGAGAAAGGATAATAGGGCTGGAGAGGTAGCTCAGTGGTTCAAGGCACTTGTTTGCAAAGTCTGACAGCCTGGGTTCAGTTCCCCAGGGACCATGTAAAGCCAGATACACAGAGTGGTACCTGCACCTGGAGTTGGTTTGCAAGGAGGCCCTGGGGTACCTATTCTCTCTCTCCACTGGTGAGGAAATAAAAGGGAAAAAGAAAACGTAGCAGAGTTCATATGGTGACATTTGTTTTGCAGCGACTGTTACCTTCTTGCATTTTATGGGAAGACCATGTATGCTGCTGTGATTTTTTTTTTTAAAATCTTGTTTATTTTTATTTGAGAGCGACAGATGGAGAGAGAAAGACACACACACACACACACACACACACACACACACACACACAGAGAGAGAGAGAGAGAGAGAGAATGGGCACGCCAGGGCCTCCAGCCACTGCAAATGAACTCCAGATGCATGCGCCCCCTTGTGCATCTGGCTAACGTCGGTCCTGGGGAATGGAGCCTCGAACCGGGGTCCTTAGGCTTCAGAGGCAAGTGCTTAACTGCTAAGCCATCTCTCCAGCCCCTGCTGCTGTGATTTTGTTTGGAAAGTTCCAGTATGATTGTGAACCATGGACACTACTTACATACTTTCCAGAAGGCCAGGATACATTCCAGAACACTGTGTTCCACAAGTGTGGTTAACTTGACAAAACACAGCACTTGACAAGACTCTCTCATGGGTGGAGAATTCCTTCCCTGCTACCAAGACCTTGGCCAAGCTAACCCCGTCTCATGGCCCTGTGATCCTCGAAATGTTTCCTTTCATGACTGACCATGTTTCAAGCCACCGCTCCCCCACCAACATTCTTTTCCTTGTACCTGACCAGAATCGATTGGGGCTATGTTGTGAATAGAAACATCTGGGAAGAAAGTCATGAATTAATTTCAGTGTTTATGGGGACCACTTTCTCTTAGTATTTCTCTCCGTAAACATTTGAATTCAGTTTTCAAAAAGGAAAGTATTTTTATGACCATGCCGCTGATTGGGGTTGAAGATCACTGTCAGTATTTGGAGAAACTGTTCAGACAAGTTTTAGAAGTTGAGATGTTAGCCTGTCTTAATGAGATTTAGTGCAAAGGAAGATAGCGTGAGTCTTTCAACATCTCAGTCAGATGAAGTCTGTTCTCTCTGCTGAGGCTCATGACCTCCAGGTTCACACAGAGAAGAGCAACCTGACAAAAAGTAGGCAGATTTTGGGGGGGCTGGGGAGGTAGTTTGGTTAGTAAAGTGCCTGTCTTGCAAGCATGAGAGTTCATTCCCAGAACCCATGTAAACGCAGGGCGGGTGACGCTTGGGCAGCCTAACAGGTGAGCTCCAGGCTAGTGAGAAACCCCAGAGGACATGGGCAGTTCCTGGGGTAATGATACCCCAAGTTGCCCTGTCCTGACTGACCTCTCGGTATGCCCATCAGGCCTCACTGTGGGCACTTGCCCTGGCCCTTTGCTCTGTGTGGAGTACTGGCGACCCAGTTATGTGAGCAGCTTCATGCTCTGACTTCCTCAGGATTTCTCATGAAACGTGTCAAGTGATCAGGGAATCCTTTCTGCCAGCACTAATTCCGGGAGTGACTGTGCCCTCGCTGGCATCCCACTTCCTCCTCACCCGGCTTCCCTGTGCCCCCCAACACGTACTATTCCGCACACCTCCTTGCCCGGTGGCATTTGACATGTGTCCTTTATCTGTTCTGCTAGATTGGAAGCTGCACGCGGACGGGGTTGTGTCTCTGTTGGGATACTAGAGCCTAGAACAGCGACTCAGACATAACAGATGCCCAGTGCATTAGGCATTTGTTCCACTGCCCAAACAAAATACCCGACTCAAGCGAATTAAGGAGGAGATTTGCTTCAGTTCAGTACAGGCACAGTCAGCCGTGATGGGCGAGGCACAATAGTCAGGTGGCAAGAGACGTGAATGCTTCTTATTAAAGAGTCCAGTATCCCAGTCCATATGGGTGGGACCTCCACTTCAGTGAACCCGGTATAGAAACTCCATCGCAGACATGCCCCAACGTTGGCCTTCTAGGTGATTCTAGACCTGTCGAGTTTACCCTATTAATAGCCACACCCAGTAAGTTATTTGTCGAATGGTAGAGTATGTTCCTCAGGAGAATATTCCAGCATTTCTGACAGAGTATGACATATGATTGTCGGAGGTGGTGTGCTACCCGTTAGGGATAATTTTCTTACCACATTCTAGGTGAATGAACCCCCCGAAGCTGGGTAAGACTTAAGCGGTACAAGCTGGGTACTGTGGCCCTGTTGTCAGTATCCTGGTAGGTTCCCAAACCAGGTGCGTCTTGCAGGAATTTTAAGACAGAGGTGTGACTCTGAAAGTATCTAATATGGCATTGGAAAATGGATGAACCGTTTGATTTTCTCTGTACGGTAATTCCAGCTGCATGTGATGTGGTGGGAACTAATTTCTCCTGCTCCCCTGTTCTTTCTGAATTCCTAACTTGTGGAAAAGATCCGGCACACTTACCTATGGGATGCTGGCAACCATCAGTTAGCTAACGGCAGGTAAAATTCAGTCTCAGTTTTCTCTGGGCATTTCTGGAAGCGTCACTCGTTTCTCTGACTCCCTCTTCAGATGATGTCTTCCTTTAAAGTCTCTTTTACCTCCTCCTCACGCCACCAGTTCCTGTGCCCAATTTTCTCCTTTATATAAAGATACCGGTTATATCAGGTTGTAGCGGCTCCTCGTTCTCCAGCGTGTCCTCATCTTAATGAGTTACATATGAAATGAGTTTCCACATCAAGTCAGGTTGTGAGGACCTGGGGTCTTAGGATTTCAAGGCATATGTTGCAAGAACACATTTCAACTTAATAACAGTAATACGCAAAGACCAGGCAGGTATGGTGGTCCACTGCCAATCTTAGCACTCTGGGATATAGGAGGCTGAGGCAGGAGAACTGCTGCAAAGTTTTAAGGCCAGCCTGGGATACATAGTGAGTTGGAGGCCATCCTGGAGTTTGAATTCTTTAATTCCATGCCAGCCTGGGCTGCAAACAAACAATAACCCAAACTTGTAATAAATGAATAATTAATGTTGAAAAATGACAATCCTTACTTTCACCTAAAAACTAATGGAGTACAATTAATTTTATTTCTAACTACATTTTGAAATAATCATATTTGTTTAATACTGTCGTTGCTAGTTTTCTTTTTAAAAGTTTTTATTTATTTTCAAGCATAGAAAGAGAGAAGAGAGAGAGAATGGGTGTGCCAGCATCTCCAGCCACTGCAAACGAATTCCAGATGCACGCACCACTTAGTGAATCTGGCTTTACATGGACATTGGGGACTTGAACTTGGGTCATTAGGCTTTGGATGCAAGCACCCTAACTGCTAAGGCTATCTCCTCAGTCCCTTGCTAACTTTTTAAATTTGTGTGTTTGCATGCTGTGTTTGTGTTTGTTAACGCACGTGCATGCTCCTCCTCCATGTTTGAGGCAGGCTTTCTTGTGAATTGCTCCCTCTGCTTTCACCAGACCAGTTGGCCAGCAAGTTTCCAAGAACTCTCCTGTCTCCTCGCCCCATCTCACCGAAGGCAAGTTGGGATCCCAGACACACTGCCGTGCCTGGCTTTACCTGGGTTCTGACGATCCAAACTCACATATTCACACTTGTGAGGAAAGTGCCTGACCCACTGAGCTGTCTCCCCAACCCCAGCGAAGCTCACTTTTGCTAGTCTGTGTGGCAGTTCTATAAAACCATTTGACACTAAAGATTAAGGAGAGACATTTATCATGTTAAAGGATTTGCTTTAAACTGGTTTTTTTCCCCCAAAAATGGAAGCAGTATTTTATTGGTACCCTTTGTCTTTCATTGAATTGTATTTTTATTTTAGGATTAAAAAAAAAAAAAAAAACAGCAGAGGCTGGGGTAATGGCTCAGCAGTTAAAAGTACTTGCTTGTACAACCTGACTACCTGGGTTCATTTCCCCAATACTGTCATAAAGGCAGATGCACAAAGTGGCACATGCATCTGGAGATTGTAGGCAATAGGCCCTGGCATGCTCATTCTCTGTCTTTCTTTTTCTCCCTGGCAAATAAATAAATAAAAACAGTACAATAGGAAACAGTGGCTGAAATTAATGGTCCATCCAGGGAGTCTGCCTGTGAAACCTGGTGTTGCCGTATTATAATCTTTATCATTTCACATCTGGGCTCAAAGGACCTTACAGTAAATACCATCAGCTCTCCTTACCTGGAGGGGCAATTCAACTAACCACAGATTGGACATATTTGAAAAAAAAAATAGATTTTATACTGACCATGTGCTGACGTTTTTTTAACCTAATGATTCCCTAAACAGCATAATATCATAACTATGTACATAGTATCTATATTGTGTTAGGTATCTTGGATAAGCCGGGGGTGAGTGCATGTGATAGATAGAGGGTCAGCATTCCAGAGAACGTGTGTAGCTTAGATGTAAACGCTATGCGATAAGGGACTGGAGAAGCTGAGCATTTCAGCATCAGATGGGGGTCCCAAAACCAATGCCCATGCATAGCATGGGATGGTTCACTGATTCATTCATTCAGTCTTTTTAAAATTTAATTTAATTTACTTATGTATTTGAGGGGGGGGGGAGAATGGGCACGCCAGGGCCTCCAGCCACTGCAAACGAACTCCAGATGCTTGCGACCCCTTGTGCATCTGGCCTACATGGGTCCTGGTGAGTCGAACCAGGATCCCTTTGCTTTGCAGGCAGATGCCTTAGTTGCTCAGCCAGCTCTCCAGCCCCATTCATTCAGTCTTTTAACTCGAATTATAAACTGAAAAGGGACCAGAAATATAACACAAACTATAGTGCCTCAGCACTCAAGTGCTGGGGAGGCTTGCGGAGTGCCAGGAAATGCAGAGTTAACTGAACAGCACACAGTCCTCTTGAGGAGGACAGCTGCCACCCAGAAAGGGACAGCTGTCCCTGCCTTGTGATGATCCAGGTGGCTTACAGACAGAACACGGATGGGATTTTTGAAGTGAATTTTCCCAATTTCCTAATCCTGGCAATCCATTAAAATATTTTTAAACCTCGGAGTCCTAAAAAAAGCCCATCAGAGGATTCATGCAACCGGTGGACAGCCACGTTTAACCTTTGAAATAGATCAACATTGCAGAAAGCCCGCACCGCGGACACGAAAAGTAACCACGTGTACCGCAGCATTCGCTGTAGAGATCATGGGAGCAGAGTGAATTCGTAAACTGTGTTAGGCAGCCCTGGAAGACCTCATTCACAGTGCCTTGGTGATTCCCATGTGAGTCCGTGCTGATAATGCATCTATCTCCCCTCCTTGTGTGTTCACTCCAGATACTGGAGTCTCTCAGGCTACATTGTGGAACATACTTTCTGCTTTTCCTCATGTCCAGCATGGACACCTTACTGTTCATAACACTCTATATAGCTAGTGTTCTTAATGCCTTTGAGTTGCTGGCCCATCTACCAGAAACCTCACCTCTCAGGATGGCCTCATCTGATGCACTGACCAAACACTTCTGTTTGCTGAGTGCTTTTTTTTTTGAGGTAGGCTTTCACTCTAGCTCAGGCTGACCTGGAATTCACTATTTAGTCTCAGGGTGGCCGCGAACTCACGGCGATCCTCCTACCTCTGCCTCCCAAGTGCTGGGGTTAAAGGCATGTTGCCACCACGCCTGGCCGCTTCTTACATTTTCTGCTAGACTCATGCATGTTTCCCGCTGCTTACCATCCACTGCTACTTGGATATTTACATGACATTTGCACACGTTAGACCCCCTAATAACTTCCTTGTCTCACTTCTTCTTTTTTGCACTATTGAGGATTGCACTCGGGTCCACTACTGGGTTACAGTGCCTCACTCAGCCCCATTCTTTCTTCTCAGCATTCTCATGGGCTCGTTCCAGTCATTTGGCTAATGACTCAAGTACCTTGAAGCCCAGCTTGGGTTTTCTCTTCCCATTGCTACCACACCCAGTCCACTGCCAGTCTGTTCTCTCTGGCTCCACGTACCTCCTAAGCCTGAGCGATTTTTAATCGCGTCTGCCTTGACCACCCAGTGGCCAGCATGGCATCTCAAATGGCCTGTCACAGTTACCGTAGGAGCTCTGGCTTTTTCTGCTCCCTCCCCGCTCCACGCAATGCTGCTTTCAAAGCGTAAACGCCAGCGTGTCACTTTCCAGTCGCTTTCTCTTTCATTCATGAAGTCCAAAGACCCTCACGTGCCCCGCTGTATCTCTGGCCCCACTCTTTCCTAACCACGGTCCTCCAGAAACACGAGCCCCCTCGCTCTGCAGAGCCTGCACACTAGCTTTCCCCCTTCTCTGGATGATCTTCCTACGGGTCACTGCAAGCCTTGGCTCTCCACTTGGTCTTGTCCTTGCTGAAGTGTCACACGTTGACTCATTAAAATCACCTCCGGGGCTCTTGGGGATACGAACCTGCCTGAGCCGAACTCCTGACCTGCAGGATGTAGCTGTTCTCTACCTTTTCATAAATCTATACTTTTACTAGAACACATCCATAAGTGACGTCAGCTCTTTCTGTGTCTCTCCATTAGCTTGTTGGACCACTATAATTCCCAGAAGTATGGTCGTAGACTGATGCCAGTGTTTGATGAAGTTGTCCCTGGCATGCTGTGCTATGAACAAGGACACTATGATGAGATGATTTCCTATGAAGGAAAATTCATTCACTTTAGAAGTCTTATTTTATTGTAAGGTTATTGCCTTCTTAATTTCTCAATGATCATAATATCCCCTTCTTTTTATTTATTTATTTATTTATTTATTTATTTATTTTTGGTTTTTCGAGGTAGGGTCTCACTCTGGCTCAGGCTGACCTGGAATTAACTATGTCTTCTCAGGGTGGCCTCGAACTCTTAGAGATCCTCCTACCTCTGCCTCCCGAGTGCTGGGATTAAAGGCGTGCGCCACCACGCCCGGCTTATTTTTTTATTTTTATTTTTATTTTTTATGTTTTCTGAGGTAGGCTCTCACACTAGCTCAGGCTGACCTGGAATTCACTATGTAGTCTCAGGGTGGCCTCAAACTCGTGGCAATCCTCCTGCCTCTGCCACCAGAATGCTGAGATTAAAGGCGTGCGCCACCATGGCCGGCTAATCTCCCCTTCTTTTTTTTATATATTTTTAAAATTTTATTTATTTATTTATTTATGTGAGAACGACAGACACAGAGAGAAAGACAGATAGAGGGAGAGAGAGAATGGGCATGCCAGGGCTTCCAGCTTCTGCAAACGAACTCCAGACGCGTGCACCCCCTTGTGCATCTGGCTAACGTGGGACCTGGGGAACTGAGCCTCGAACCGGGTTCCTTAGGCTTCACAGGCAAGCGCTTAACCGCTAAGCCATCTCTCCAGCCCTCCCCTTCTTTTATAAAGTGATTTTCTTAGAGGAGGGTGTTGTTATTCAGTAAGGGAATACGGGCTATCCCATATCAGTTTCCTACCCTTCCTACTAAGTTTCCTTCCCCCATAAAACACTAAGGCAGGGACCTACCATCTATTCTACTGAGACTTTAACACTGAAACCTCTTCTTGGTTGCCACATATACTGGGAGGGTTTTGTTATGAAAAAGTCACCCTTAGTCTAAAAATCACCTAGAAGTTCCTTCAACATTTCTCTGTGAGCAAGTAAGAGCAGGTGGGCCCCTCAGATTAGTGAATCTCCACTGAGAGTCAGATAAACCCCGTCTTCACAGAGGCCTTGAGACTTTGAATGTGTTTGTGTCAATGCATAGGAAGAAGGTCCCTAAAAAGCCTGGGGTCGTTGTCAGACATTACCAAGGTCGCGCTGTGGCAGAGGGCACAACCCTTGGACTGTGGTGACCAGGTTGGTATTGAAGGGGCCACGCCCACAGTGAACTGCATCTGTTTCACCGTTTGCCCATGAACTGACCTCAGACGAGGTAGCACATTTCTTCCACTTGGTTTGATTCAATATCTTCTAGCTCAAAGACTCTAGTAAAGGGTGTATTATTGTTCCTTCTCATTGTCGCAACCATGAATAAAACTGATATTCTGAGAAGAGATCCTCCCGCAGAGCACCCAACCCTTTGGGGATCCAGAGAGTGAGGAGATGTCACGTTTATTTGCAGTCAGGCTTAACCTCAGCCCTCCTGCTTGACCAACCAGAATTTGAGGTATGTGACCAACAATACCATTTCCTTATGAATTGAGGTCATATACCCACACCGAATATTGAGCTTTGCAGAAGATGAAATATTTCCAAGGGATAAAGGAAAAGAAAACCCCTCTGAGACCAGGTTAAAGCAAAACAAAGTGGTCAGCTTCAACTCTAGAACTGTTTTCATTTAAATCACTATCCTCTTCCATGAGCATTTCTTGTTCTTCAAAAAGAGAATAAAATTGCAGCTAATTTGTGACTGAAAGAGTGATATATACTGCTTCAGGTACATTAATAATCATTTTTAATATAAAAAGCTCACCCCGTGATGCAGTATAGTTTTCCTTTTATTAAAAGCCCGTGCAGCCGGGCATGGTGGTGCACACCTTTAATCTCAGCCCTTGGGAGGCAGAGGTAGGTGGATCGCCGTGAGTTTTGGGCCACCCTGAGACTCCATAGTGAATTCCAGGGCAGCCTGAGCTAGAGTGAGGCCCTGCCTCAAAAAAAAACAAAAAAGAAAAAAAGAAAAAGCCCCCAAAGCCTGTGCAGTTCCCTTCATGAAGAAATATTTCAAGTGTGCCTAGCCCTGAGGAAAACCATTAATGACACCAAAGAGACCATTTCCACACCCGCCGTGAAACTCAGCCCTGACCCAGATGCTTGGGATCTAAAATTAATCAGCTGCAGCCTCCTTTTGAGAGCGTTAATTCACAGGGCCTAGCTTCCATTCCCACCAGGTGCTTCTGTTAACAGAAGCTGTGATAGATGGAAAAGGTTGGGATAATAGAATTCTTAATGACGAAGTCTAGTCAGACCAGTATGTTTTGAACGATCTATAAATCCAAAAACAAATTTTACTTCCTTCGAGACTTCAAAACACTTAATTATTCTCCAAAGAATCATTTAGTGGCTGTCATCATGTTCCAAGCACTACTATATCTGGTGCCTAAAGAAGAGACAGGAACCTTCTTTCCACAGTGTTTTCAGTTTTATGGGGGAAGCAGATAACATCAGTAACAAAGGGTTAAACTGATGAATCACCAAGTAGACAAACCAGTTTGTCCTCACATGTGATCTTGACTTGGATTTGCAAACATAAGCAACATTTTGGATTAGCTGTTTCTTGTGGCTGTGTTTAAGAAAAGTGAACTTAAAGATCAACCAATCAGAAGTCCCTACCAAACCCATAATGAATGTCTATTGGCTTTCTGATAGTGAGGACCAAAGAGGTAAGTATAATTGTAACCAATCAAGAAGTTGATTCACTGCTATGTCCCATTTTTTTTTAAAGCCTTCCCCCTCTTAAGGCTATTATAGTTATTTGAGAGAGTGAGAAAGGCAGAGAGCAAGGGAGACAGAGGAGAGAGAGAATATGGGTGCTACAGAGCCTCTAGACACTGGAAATGAACTCCAGATGCATGATGTACCTCATGCATCTGGCTGTATGTGAGTACTGGGGAATTGAACCTGGGTTCTTAGGTTTGGCAGGCAAGTGCCTTAACCACTGAGCAATCTCTCCAGCCCACTCCCCCCCCCCCAACCTTTTTAAAACCCCAATGGAGTTCCTTATCCACTTCTGATTGAGAACTGCCCAATTCATGAATTACTGTTTGCTTAAGTAAACTATTTAAAATTTAGCCGTCACTCCGTCTGTTTTTGACAAAAGCAAACTAAGAAAATAATCATTAAAAAATCAAAACAGTCCTAATCCTTCATGAAATATTGAGCATCCCCAGTGAGATCAGCATGTCATGAAAGCAAGCTAGTTTCTTGACCTTTAAATAGACCAATAAACAAACAATCAGATAGAAATTGCCCCCTTCCTTCCACACACAAAAATATATTCACTAGTTCCCACCTCTAGTACTGATGGGAAAGGCATAAACAAGATACTCCAGTGGCAACAGTCTCACTGGGGAAGGCTTTGTAGGGAAAGGATGTCTCAAATGCTTTCTCCAAAGCATTACTTTTTGGGGCTGACAGTTGAAGGAGAAGGAGACAGCTATGTAGAGAGACAGAGGGCTTTCCAGGTACAGAGAAAAGATAGTACCAAGCCTTTTGGCTGGAAGTATTTACCAAGTCCTGAAAACGAGGCCTGAGACAAAGAATGAGAGAAAGAGAAAGATGGCCAGGTGTGGTGACGCACGCCGGTAGGATGTTGCTGAAGAGGCAGAGGCAGGAGGATCAGGAGAGAAAGAGAAAGATAGAAAGAGAGAGAGAGAGAGAGAGAGAGAGAGAGTTATCCTTTTTTTTTTTTCCTTAGTGCTCAGGTTTGAATGGAGCCCCTGATTTGTGTTAGGAGGCCATCCTGTCGGGAGAGTAGTGGGAGACATCAGGATCGGAAGTCAGTTTGGGGATTTTTTTTTTTTAAGTGCTGAGCTCTCTCTCCAGCCCTAGTTTTTTTATTTTTTTTTCCTCAATTTTTGTTAACATTGTCCATGATTATAAAAAGTATCCCATGGTAATACCCTCCCCCCCATACTTTCCCCATTGAAATTCCATTCTCCATCATATCCCCTCCCCATCTCAATCAGTCTCTCTTTTATTTTGATGTCATGATCTTTTCCTCCTCTTGTGATGGTCTTGTGTAGGTAGTGTCAGGCACTATGAGGTCATGGATATCCAGGCCATTTTATGTCTGGAGGGAGCACATTGTAAGGAGTCCTACCCTTCCCTTGGCTCTTACTTTCTTTTCGCCACCTCTTCCACATTAGACCCTGAGCCTTGAATGGTGTGATTGAGATGTTACTTGGTACTCTAGTCACTTCTTTCCAGAACCATGATACCTTCTGAGTCGTTCCAAGGTCACTGCCATCTGAAAAGAGAAGATTCTCTACGCAAAGTGAGAGTAGCATTAATATAAGGGTATGAATATTAAGAGAAGTGCTTATGAGGCAGTTTGATAAGCATAGTATATACACTTACCCAGACATCAGCAGATGTTACACCCCTAGAGACCATGACTAATCCTGTTTTAAGTTTTTAGTATCAGAGATGTAGTCCCTCCCTTGGAACAGGCCTCCAGTCCAATTGGAGGGCAGTTGGTTTCCACCATGACAGATGTGCCACTGTTGCACCTGGTGGCTCATTTGGCCTGGCTAGCCAATTATAAGGCTTGCAGTGTCCACTGTTGAGTATCTTCACTGGTGATTTCTCTTTCTCCCATTGAACTGCATGTAAAATGGCTTCTTCCAGCTTTCTGTCAGCTGGTCTACATGGAGGAGGTTATCAGCTCAGCTCCCGCAGGATTTCTCAGTGGCCTTGCAGCCCAAGTGTGTGGAGTCTTCAGCAATAGGGTCTTACCATCGATTTCTGGTGGGAAACCAAGGGCCTCAGCAATGGCCTATAATGTTTTGGGGGCATCAGGGACCTCTCTGGCCAACAACTCACTGGAGGTATCCAGTTTGGGGATCTTTGCATCTTTCAAGTCACTGGTTATGCCTCCTGGCTGGGGTGGTGGTGGCAGATGCAGGGATGTGTGTGTAGATTTAAAGTCTCCTTTGTGTATACATGAGAGATGGTTGTGTGATCTCTGTTCTGTAGAGTAAGTTTTGAAATCTTTCCATCTAAAACCTTTTTAAAACCTATATTGGAGATAGGATTATGAGAAAGTGAAGCTGTGGTGAGTTGCTAAAAAGATGTATACAGTGTGCTGGAGAGATGGCTTAGTGGTTAAGGCATCTGCCTGTGAAGTCGACGGACCCAGGTTCAGTTCCCCAGTCAGGACCTGTGTAAGCCTGGTGCACAAGGTGGTGCGTGCATCTGGAGTTTTTTTTGCAGTGGCTAGAGGCCCCAGTGTGCCCATTCTTTCTCTCAAATAATTATTTTTTGGGCTGGAGAGATGGCTTAGCAGTTAAGCACTTGCCTGTGAAGCCTAAGGACCCCGGTTCAAGGCTCGGTTCCCCAGGTCCCACGTTAGCCAGATGCACAAGGGGGCGCACGCGTCTGGAGTTCGTTTGCAGATTCTCTCTCTCTCCCTCTATCTGTCTTTCTCTCTGTGTCTGTTGCTCTCAAATAAATAAATAAAAAATGAACAACAACAACAAAAAAGAAGTATTACAAGATACAAACACATGAAAAGGAGAATCTAGGAATTTGTGTATGGCGATTACAATAAATAAATAAAATTTTAAAAGAAGATCCAAATTCTTCTCCCAAGTAGTCCCATGTCATTTTAGTTTTGCTGAAGTCTGTATTGGCAGTCCAAATACCATCTTGGTCAGTACTTTAAGTTCCTATTTGTTTTATATAGACATTTCTTCTTTTCATTAAGTTCATCTTGGTTTACATTCTTCTCAGAGGATTATTTATTTCATCAAGGTTTTAAATTCTATCTCCCCCAAAATTTATGTTACTGTTGTAAGTCAATTTTCTCTCTAAATATTATTATTAAATGGATATTTTATACTTTGCTTACCTCTTGCTTTTGAAATTTGATTTGCCAGACATGTGTGTCTGTTTTATATGAAACATTTGTGCTTGGTATCACTGCCTAACTTAGGTCTCATTATTTTCTCCTCCCCTTTGCCTCCTCACCAATCAACTTTGTCCAATATTGTGCCGTATTTCTTGGTAGAAACATGGGAAGGTAACTCAATTCTTGCCTTTAGAGTGTTATCAATTATCAAAAGAAACAAAGTCATGCAAAAATTAATAATTAACATATTAAACTGGCATTATTAGTAGAACAGGGATTTTTTTTCCTTTTAGAAAAGATACCACTGTGGTAACTGCAACGTTCACCAAAAACTGTCATGGAAGAAAGCTTTGTGTTCTATGTGTATTTGAGCTAAGAGGATAGACTGATCTTCATGGGCCTTGGAAGAGGTTGAGGAATACATCTTAGGACTCTATTTCTAGAAGCTCCCTCAGTGATGTAGACACATGGCCAAATTTAGAAAACATCTCATCACATACTGTTAAAACTGTTTATATTACATACATCTACTCCATGTCCCTAAAGGTCTTACTGGATGTTTTCATTTGTCTTGCAAAGTTCCAATAAGGCACAAAGCTATGTTAACTCATAGATAACATTTTCCAAGTCAGGATTAAAAAAAAAAAAAATAACAACCACCTACCCACACCCTTTTATTTCTTTTTTTTTTTAATTTTATTTTTATTTATTTATTAGAGTCAGAGGGAGAGAGAGTGTAAATGGGCATGCCAGGGTCTGTAGCCACTGCAAATGAACTCCAGATGCATGTGCCACCATGTGCATCTGGCTTACGTGGGACCTGGAGAATTGAACCTGGGTCCTTAGGCTTCGCAAGGCGTGCCCCTTTACCTCTAAGCCATCTCTCCAGTCCCCCTTTCATTTCTTATTCTTGTATCCATTGGGACTATGGTATCCAATAACCCAGCAGCCTGTAAGTCACTGACGCTTCACTATAAGCTGGGTGATACCAGTCCCAGTTACTGCCAGTTTGAAATGTTATAGTGTCATGTTATTGACAGAGAGCAATCAGTCTGTGAAAACATGGAAATGCATGAGTGAATGGCATTTGCTTACTAGTAAGGGAGAAAGATCTGGAGAAAATATCACAGCCCTTACCAAATATTCAGAGTAGGTGCTCTCTATAAAAAACAGGCAGATGTATGAGAGCTGTATACATCTTTGTTCAATAACAGAAGGCAGCCTGTAAATATACCTTGAGGACTCAGAGTTCTCATCTCAGAAACTGCTCCATATGCCTGGGACTGATCGCTGGCTTTAAGAGTCCTTTAAAGTTCTTTCTATACCAGCAGAACTTTCTATACCAAATATAGTGCCATGCAGAGCTAATCACTAAAGTGACCAATCCTAGCCTGAAAGGACAGGTTTTTCTCTGGTGTTAGTGTCAAACTGTTTTGTTGCCCTGAAATTAGTAACTGTAACACATGGGGAATTGTTAGTTTGTGTCTGAGCTTACCATGTCCTTCCTAACAGCACACTTGTTTTATTTCACTCATGATTGGAATTCTTGTTATAGGTTATTAGATATCAAAATGAGCTGGAGCCTGCCCCGTTCTAATCTTTATCAAACACCAGGTCTGGTCCGTGTGACCACAGGGCACACATTAGAAATGTGGTTCATCCATGGTGGAGAACACAGCAGAGGTACAGTTTGGGAATCTGCAAGAAACAAACAAGAAAACCAGTTTAAGGCAGCTAAATCTCACAGCGCTCGTGGAGTGGTGGTACAAGTTGAATCCTGAACTCTTCAACTCTGGAATTCTGTGAATTTTAAGACGTGACTCACACCAGCATTTAAGGTATAGAACAGAGTTTAACTGTATAACATACTTAGTCATAACTTTCCATTCACGGTCTCCAAGGAAACCAACAAAATATATCTGGATAGATTAAGATTTGATCTCACTTATAAATGGCTGCTTTATATTACAAGAACCAAAGAACTATTATTTGTCAAACTTCCATATTAAACATCTGCCAAGATATCTCATTAGGTTTTCTTAGTAATAATGACTCAGTACATAAGATAAACCATGGAACCCTGTCAGATTTTATCCACACTAAATAATTGAGACACTCATTTCCGCTCCTTTGTTTGATCTCTCAAATCCAGATTGTAATTTCAGAAAGTGATTGATTTTTTTTGAGCAATTTCTCTTTCTCCTTGAAAGATTTATAAATTGCTTTAGGTAACTTTGTATTAGCCAGTCTAAGACTTTTGTGCAGCCATATAATGAATCACATTTTTAATGAAAACGATGGCGTATTAATTGGTAATTTGGGCATGAGTGTTCTTCCTAATTACTTATTAACCTTTAAATCAGATATACACCAGGGAACAGAGCAAGATTCATGTCTTTGAGTATCTCAAAGTTTTTTTTTCAAGGTGCTTTTTATAAAAAGAATCCAGTGAAACTGTGTTTTTTTTTTTTTCTTTTTTCCTCCAGAGGAAACTTTTTATATTAGGAGCTAAGGGGTATGAAACTTAATCCACTAATATACTGGGAAGGTTTCAGTGTACCTATTCTTGGCACTTGGGTGACTCATCATTAATAGAAATACAATTGGATAAGACAGCAGAGAAGATGCTAGCAAATTTCTCCTTTGATTTTGCATCTGGTTGCCAAGGGTTTGGAAAAGAGGAAAATTATTATTAACTGGCATGGTCTATCTGGACATCTTAATGTGCACTAGAAAATGAAGAAGGCTAGTTCCATAGACGATTTCTTGAATTTTGGCCCAAAACCTTGTGATGACATGAACTGAGTTGAAAAAGTTAAGCAGATAAGTTGTGATGTGACCCCGACTCAGTGTCATTTTAAATAGTAGGTCCATTTAAACAGTTGGACGTAAACCAGATGAAGAGTCAGGTAAGTGGATTTCAGAAGACAAGCGCGTAACTTCATTTTCTCTGACGGGAAAGGGCATCCGCTCTGGGGCCCTGTCTCTATCTGAGTTCCTGTGTGGGGCTTTCTGTCACGCAGTACTATTGAATAAGAGTCACCATTTGAAGGTCAGTGTTGCTTTTTTATTTTTTGTTTTTAATGGAGATGTATTTTCTGTCTATGCTCACCTCTGGGCCTTGGCCCTGTTGACTTTCTTAGCTTCTACCCCTGTCTTCATTCATATTGTAATGGGCACTTGTTGAGGGCCTGATGCGTACCAGTTTCTGTCGTTGGCATGCAAGCTGTGTACCACGCACTGGTGACTTCCTCCCCGTACCTGTTACAGTGTGAAGGA
This sequence comes from Jaculus jaculus, assembly GCF_020740685.1. Taxonomy (NCBI): domain Eukaryota; kingdom Metazoa; phylum Chordata; class Mammalia; order Rodentia; family Dipodidae; genus Jaculus; species Jaculus jaculus. The sequence continues at coordinate 14,719,171 of NC_059104.1, read as the reverse complement.
AGGGGTGCACATCATTCCTCCTATGTATGCTGAAAGAGCAGTGTAGGAGCCCAAGGCCAGGTGCATTGTGAGCCCCTGAAGCAGAAGCGTAGAGACATGCATGTGGAGACATTCTATAGAATGCAGTCAAACTCACTGGCCCACGGCAGCACACTCTTCACGATCTCCCATGTTCATTATGGGAGAGAGGTACGCATAGGCATCCTATCCTTCTGTGGTATGGAATGGGCATTGTGAAGCGAGGGCTTGGAGCGTGCCTGGCTGGTCTGGGAAGAGAGCAGGAGGAAAGGAGAATGTGAGGAATGAGAAGAGCAGGACAGTCATTGCGCTCACCTGAATAATTCAAGTGACTCCAATTTTCCAAGTGTGAGCGTTAATGGCTTCTGTCACTAGATCCTAGCTACCTTTTCTGTTTTAGTTTTTTTCCCCATTCTCCCTATAAAATTCCTTCCTCTCATCAGCTGAATAAAATGCAGAGATTACAAATATGGGCAGTGTTAAAGGGAACTTTGCAGTCTCATAGAATTACAGACATGTGCACTCACATAGAACGATACACTCAGAGAAAGGATTGATTTTCACTTCGGAGGACAATTCGTAAGTGTATAGTAGATCCTCAAATGTTCATGTTAGTCCAGCCATTTCATTTTTAGGTATTTATCATGAAGAAATGTTTATATACATGTACAAAAAGCATATACATATGGATGTTCATGTCTGTAGGACAAGTGATAGTGGAAAAAGTCTCAAAGCTATCCAATAACATAATCTAGGGAAGGGATGGTCATATGAACTGCGGTTCATCAATACTGTGAAATACGATATGACATCTCAAGAATTTACGATATTTGTCTACCTGTCTACCATTTATAGCAAAAATGTACACATCTGGCCTGGAAAAAAAAAAAAGTTGCCAAAGTAGGATTTTTAGTAGGAATGAAAAACTTGCTACAATATTTTGTATACTACTAACTGTTTTTTTTTTTAATGTAGAAATGTATTTGTATAGCTACATAGTAATATGCTAATCATTTACAGTAGCTAAGCTATAATAGATCCAGCAGTCATGCAGCAATTAACCATACTAATTAGACCAGTGAACAGTCACTCAGGGCCCAGGTTCCTTCCCTGTCCTTGGTCTGCCATGATTTAGGCCCAAGGGCATTAGCATTACTAGGTCAGGTTTGTATTATTTCTACAGCCAAATTCTAACCAACCTTAAAGGAAAATCTATGGAAGAGGCCCACTCCTTATCTTAAAAGCTTCGTCGTGTAGATTCTCTGTATCATGTTTCCTCATATTCTGCTAGTGAAAACTTAGCCAAATATTCCCCCTTTCTAGCATTTGAGGTGGGGGTGGAAATTCAGTCCCTAGCAAGGCGTTTACATATCCAACCACAGATCTGGTGTGATAGGAGCTAAAAGAGGATGCGTTTTTTGGTAGACTGCTGAGTGTCACTTCTCTCGTCAATGAAAACACAGGGGCACATGCAGCTTTATCTTAAGCTAAAGTGAAGATGACGCAGGATATCAAGGGAGAACTTTACTGAATTATTCTTTTTCAAAATAAAATTTTTATTTAATCATTTGCAAAGAGAGAGAGAGAGAGAGAAGGGAGGTAGACAGAGAGAATGGACACATCAGGGCCTCCAGCCACTGCAGATGAACTCCAGGTGCACGTGCCACCATGCACATCTGGGTTTACATGGGTGCTGGATAATCAAACTCAGATTGTCAGAATTCTTTAATTCTTTCACATGATTAGATGAGATTATGGCTAAGTCACCTGTTTATGCTTTTGTTTAATTCAGAGTGGGCACTAGCTCCATGCAGCCCATGTGACCACCCAGTTGCCCTCATAACTCTTGGAAAATGGCTTTTCTCTTCCTCTATTCTCCATGTTAACCACCTTCCATGTTAACTACCATTGAACTGCTCCAAAACCAGACTGCTCCACACTCACTAGATGGTCAGCATTAGGAAATCAGTTTGGTGGCTGGAGAGATGGTTTAGTGCTTGAGGCATTTGCCTGCGAAGTCTAAGGACCCATGTTCCTCTCTCCAGATCCCACATATGCCAGATGCACAAAAGAGAGACAAGCACAAGGTCACCCATGCCCACAAGGTGGCGCAAGAATCTGGAGTTTGATTGCAGTGGCTGAAGCCCTGGTGCGCCAATTCTCTCTCTCTCTCTGTCTCTCTCTCTCTCTCTCTTTCGTATGTTCTCTCTAGGAAAAATAGAGGAAAAATTTCAAATGTCAGGTTGCCATTAATCTTTTCCTCTCAGTAGCATTTTCTGATTTACTCATTCTACATTGGGCATTCTTGACAATGATAGAATGGGCAATGGGAGCATTAAGATCAGATACCCACTGACATTAGCTCCCTCCGTCAGAGACACTTATCTAATTGGCTAGGGAAGGCATCTTTGTCAGGATGGCTCAGTGACAGTGGCAGCTGATGTGCCCAAGTTAGTAGTAAATCTGTTAAGCTAACTAAGTAGGACTTCTGAACAGAGGGACGGACTAGGATGAGAGGCTTCAGTGAAGGTTCCTTAATGAGATGAGACTGAGAATTGGGCCCCAGGCATGAGAGATGTTTGAGTAACCGTAAAGATATTACCATGTTATCAAGGGGATTTAATTTAAAATATCATTAAAATGCAGACCCTGATTTTACGGATGAGGAAAACAAGGCAGAGAATGCTATCACTGATGATTCAGGACCACGTAGGCAAGTCAGAGGAGTTGGGTCCGGATCATATAGCTCTGGAGCTCTCTGATTTCTAGTGACCTCATGACTTGGAGCTTTGGAGCTTTTCTGATAGGAAGAAAACCAGTAACATTGTAATGGGCCTGGACTGTGGAGAGGCCAGGAGCATAAAGCAGGCCAAATGACAGGATGCTATTCTGTAGGCTTTTAGGTTGAGGTCACCCTGGTGTCTGAGGTGTTCTGGTGAAGGAAGATTGAGTTACCTGCAGGAAGTGCTATATCAAACTTCACTGGCCACTGCACTCTCCCCCATACCCTGGGAGAAGAAACCCTACAAGTCTATCCAGATCCCTGGCCCAGTTTCACAAACCCGTTTTGAGTAAGGCTGTAGCTGGAAGAAAACACACCAGCCTGTATTAGTTCCTCAGTAGCATTGTTGCCGGAGAGTCCGGAGTCTTCCTGTCTCATGAGCGCTGGTCACTGCCGGTCACTTGTGGTCACTAGAAACAAGGGCAGGCCGCCTCGTCCTGTTTCCAGAATTCAATGGTCTCACACAGTAAGCTGTGCTCTTTTCAGACTTCTGCTGGTTGGGCTTGTTCTCATTGCCCCTGAACAGCTCTTAAAGCTCCTCACCAGGGGCTGGAGAGATGGCTTAGCAGTTAAGGTGTTTGCCTGCGAAGCCTATGGCTCTAGGTTGGATTCCCCAGGACTTACATAAGCCAGATGCACTAAGTGGCGCAGGCATCTGGAGTTTATTTGCAGTAGCTGAAGGCCCTGGCCTGCCCATTCTGTCTCTCGCCCTCCCTCTCTCTCTCTGCCTCTTCCTCACTCTCTCCCTCTCATAAGTAAATAAATAAAATGCCAAAGTTGCTCACAATTTCTCCAGCTCTGCTTTTGCTTACCAGAGCAATTGGAGGTTACAGTTTATTCCTGGTGCCAAGGTCTTCTTCCCTATTTCTTCTCCTCCCAGGCTATTTCTCCTTCATTTTTTTCTTTGACCCAAATGATAATTATCAAATGTCTTACCTAAGCGCTTTCCTCTAGGAGTGGTTCAATCAGATGAGAAGAGATTCCTCTAGCAGATGCACAGAGCATTCTATCATATAGAGGGCCTGAATGCCAAAAGAAATTCTCATTTCTACAGATACTTTGACTGTGGGTATGGATGGACAAGAGTCTCCTTGAAGCCCTTTGGATAGAAAAGAGAAAATAGTTGCTGCACATGATGTGGTCACAGCACATATGGCTGACTTCAGCAGTGTTTCTGGAGTGTTGATAACCAGCAGCGAGCCATGTGTTAAACTCTTTAAAAGCTTCACTTCACTTAATTCTTATGACCAACATTATGAGATCATGTCCATTTTGTGGACGTGGTCACTGATGGGTTTGATCCAAAGATTTCCATTCCAAGTGCAGTCAATAGTTTCACAGCAGTTAAGACAGATCTCCAGGGGTCAGTTGTACAGTCAGCCTACTTCCCCAACCCAGACTCTGGTGGTTTCAAGAGCAGAACCAAGAGGAAGGGGGAGGGTGCTTCCAGAGAGGACCACGGGCTGAGAAGAGTAGAGAGGACATTTAGCAAGGGCCAGACATGCCATCCATCTCCACAGAAACTCCTCGAAGAACTTTGGTTGAGATACTGGGAAAGAGCTATAGGTCCTGGGTGGCTGAGCAGGGATCGGAACCAGGTCGGCTGTGACACCCATTCACTGCATTGTTTCAGAGGTAGCTCCAAGCTTGCCAGGGATGCTGCATTGGCTAGAGGTGGACACGGGGGTGGTGAGGTAGCAGGAGTCTGTTTGACTCAAAATTTCTTAAGTATCATTCTAACCTGCCTGGGCTGCTGCCATTCTTTGGATTGTATCAAGTTTAGTATTGTATTCAATACTGGAACCAGGAAGGGCTATGGAAGTATTTACTCTCAGGCATCACTGCCGTGGGTACAGAATGCCCCGTTTTCCCAGAAGCCTCCTCCAACTGGTTATTGTTGGCCCATAAAGGATTTGCTGCATATTTGCCTTATGTAAACAAACACAGAAATAATAATTGTTTAGACTCCCACTGAACATTATAGGAAATCGCAGGCTTCCATTTAATGAGGTTTGGAGACAACACAGCAATTTTGATGGCCGTCAAGCTTGTTAAATTGCGATTCTACCAGGAGTTTACATGGAGCCAGAACCAGCACATCCCAGGACACAAATGAGGCATCATTGGATATGCACCAACTCCTTCAGGTCACTGGGATATAATTTAATGACATAATTGAATAAAGGATGCTGTTGTGGCCTAAAAGTTCCTCTCTCAAAACTTTCAGCCCACTCTCAGGAAATGACTAGAGAGGTTGAGGCCATTATGGGACTTTTATAATGGTCTTTTCCTTACCTGACTTTTCATCTGTAAAGTCACTGCCGTCCTGACCTGCTGTTTTATGCCTTCTGTTGACAGGGTAGGAATTTGCATTAAAAAGAAAAAAGTTCTCTGGATAATCCAATTGGAAAGCCATTCTTCAAAAACACTGTGTTGGGAATGGAATTTCAAAGGGGAAAGTGCAGGTGGGGGAGGAAGGAGGGTATTACCATGGGATATTTTTTATAATCATGGAAAATGCTAATAAAAATTGTGAAAAGAAAATAAAAATAAAAAAAAAATAAAAAACACTGTGTTGGGCTGGAGAGATGGCTTAGTGGTTAAAGCACTTTCCTGCAAAGCCAAAGGACACAGGTTCAATTCCCCAGTACCCACATAAAGCCAGATACACAAGGTGGCACATGCATCTGGAGTTTGTTTGCAATGGCTAGAGGCCCTGGCATGCCCCATTCTCTCACTCTGCCTCTTTCTTTCTGTCAAATAAATAAATAAATAGGGCCAGAGAGATGGCTTAGCAGTTAAGGTGCCTGCCTGCGAAGCCTAAAGACCCATGTTCTACTCTCCAGATCCCACATAAGCCAGGCGCGCAAGGTGGCACAAGTGTGCAAGGTGGCACCCGTGCACAAGGCAGCATGCACATCTGGAGTTTGAGGGCAGTGGCTGGAGGCCCTGGTGTGCCAGCTTTCACTCTTACATACATATAAAGAAGTAAAAAAAAAAAAAAGAGTAAATAAAATGCTTTAAACAAAACGCACACACGCACAACACCGTATCATTTAGGGCAGAAAGGTCTCTCCCATATTTTATCCACCTCACGTTTATAGAGGTTGACTCAGTGGGGCTGGGAGAACTGTACCGACGCCCAGTCACGTCTGTGACTTAAGGCTGGAGAGGTGGCTTAGTTGGCAGAGTGTTTGCAGTGCCAACACCGGACCTGAGCCCAGATCCCGGGCACCCATAGAAGTTGAGTGCCTTGGTGAGACTCTGTAGTTTCAGTGTTGGTGAGGCAGGAAGAGGTCGACCCCTAGGGCTTGCTGGCTAGCTCATCTAGCCTGATTGGCACACTCCAGATTCGGTGAGAAACCCTGTCTCAAACCACAACAGCAACAAAAGGTAGCGAGTGATTGAGGCAGACACCCGATGTAGACCTTTAGCCTCCCCCCCCCCCCCCCGCACCTGCACAGGTACGCATGCGTACCCGCGCACCCGTGTGCTCCCCATCCCACACCACGTGCATACACAGGCCAAACAGTCATTTCAATTAAAACTTACTTTTAAATAAGCCAACATTTATTTTTAATTATTTACTTATTTGTCAACAGGAAGAGAGAGACAGAGCCAGGGCTTCTAGCCGCTGCAAATGAACTCCAGATGCATGCACCACCTTGTGCATCTGGCTTTACATGGGTCCTGCAGAATCGAACCCTGGTTGTTAGGCTTTGTAGGCAAGCAGTATGACCACTGAAACATCTCTCCAGCCCCCAAATATTCTTTACCCAGTTAATTTTAAGTTAATGGTATTTGTTGTTGGCCTTAGTATGCTACACGCACTCCCTGCCATTTCTTGTTCCTGAACAGGAAGGTACTGAGCTGCGAAATAAAGGATGCTGTGCTCTGGGTTGAACTCTCTCAATTTTTAAACCCAAACTCCCCACAGCTTCCAAATCTGAGCCTTTTTGAGCACCACATGATGCCACAAGCAAAAATCTGTACTTCATGAAATTGCATTTATTATACCAAATTAAAAATACTGTATAAATCCTTCAGGATATGTGTGTATAAGGTGTATATGAGACATAAAAAAAATTCCTATGCCAGGCATGGTGGCACATACCTCTGATCCCAGCACTTGGGAGGCAGAGGTTAGAGGATTGCTGTGAGTTTGAGGCCACACCTTCCAGATCAGCCTGGGCTAGAGCAAAACCCTACCTCGAAACCCACCCCCCACAAAAAATTCTAAATTATTTGAAGAAATCTTAAGCAGTTCTTGCCCCAGGCATTTTAGATAATCTATACTTAATCTGTGTATTGTGTTATAAGATCTCTAGAGGGCTGATTCTGGGTCCCCCACCTACCTTTTGATAAGGTATGATGCAAGCTGCTTGCAAAATGGCAGCAACAGTGGCCGTGTCTAGTCTTGGTTTGTAGGATTGTTACAGAAAATCCAGTAATAAGCAGGATGTGATGGCGCACGCCTTTAATCCCAGCACCCGGGAGACAGAGGTAGAAGGATCACCATGAGTTTGAGGCCACCCTGAGAATACAGAGTGAATTCTAGGTCAGCCTGGGTTAGAGTGAAACCCTACCTCAAAAAACCAAGAAAGAAAATCCAGTAATGATTTTGTTTTTTGGTTGTTGTTTGTGTTTTTGAGGCAGGGTCACCATCTTTTCCTCCTATTATACTGGTCTTGTGTAGGTAGTGTCAGGCACTGTGAAGTCATAGATATCCAGGCCATTTGTGTCTGGAAGGGGGCATTGTAAGGAGTCCTACCCTTCCTTTGGCTCTTACCTTCTTTCCACCACCTCTTCTACAATGGACCCTGAGCCTTGGGAGGTTTGGTAGAGATGCTTCAGTGCTGAGCACTCCTCTGTCAGAAAGTGTACCTTTAGATGAATTACTATTATTTTCCAATTCTCTTCTACTGACCTTATGCATAATTCAGAACTTGTCGTGGGGCTGGGAGATGGCTCAGTGATTAAGATGTTTGCTTGCAAAGCCTGCCAGCACCCATTTAAAGCCTGGTGCAAAGTGGCACATGCATCTGTTGTGCCAAAATGCTGGGAGGCGAAGCCAGGAGAACAATCCAAGCTCACTGGCCAGCTAGTCTGGCAGTTTGTTTGCTGTGGCAAGAAACCCTGTCTCAAAGAAAGTGAGGTACAGACAGCCCTAAGTTGTCCTTTGACCCCCACATGCATACCATGGCACACACACATATGTGCACACACAGAGAGAAATGAAATCTTAATTTCTTTTTGGTTTATTTTTTCAAGGTGGGGGTCTCACTTTAGTCCAGGCTGACCTGGAATTCACTAAGTAGACTCAGGGTGGCCTTGAACTCACAACCATCCTCCTACCTCTGCCTCCCAAGTGCTGGAATTAAAGGCATATGCCAACACCCCACCCCCTGGTGAAAATCTTATTATTTTTTTGTTTGCTTGTTTGCTTTGAGGTCCAGTCTTGCTGTAGCCCAGGCTGACCGGGAATTGGCCTTGAATTTATAGCAACCCTCTTAACTTAGCCTCTACAGTGCTGGGATTAAAGGTGTGCACCACCACACCCAGCAAAATCCTAGTTTTTAAACAAGAAATTACTGTAATAGAATTCCTTCTTAGCTAATCACAACTTACTCCTTGGAAACAAGAAAGAAATCTAAGATGTTATGTAGATAGCAGACAAATATAAGGGAAATCAGCAAATTAACCAGTCCCCAGTGCTCAGCCAATTTTGGGTGGGTATCATTGCAGAAAGTCTAAATCATTACTCCAAGATCCAAATCATATGTATTCAGGGTTTCTGTATTTTTTTGTCTGATTCCTATCATAGGTTTCACATAAGAAGTGAATACGTTTAACAGAAAGCTACCCCGGTAATAATTATTTCTAACAAGAATTGAACAGGAAAGAAGGGGAAGAGAGGCAAAAAAAAAAAAAAAAAGGGCTGGAGAGATGGCTTAGCGGTTAAGCGCTTGCCTGTGAAGCCTAAGGACCCCGGTTCGAGGCTCGGTTCCCCAGGTCCCACGTTAGCCAGATGCACAAGGGGGCGCACACGTCTGGAGTTCGTTTGCAGAGGCTGGAAGCCCTGGCGCGCCCATTCTCTGTCTCTCCCTCTACCTGTCTTTCTCTCTGTGTCTATCGCTCTCAAATTAATAAATAAAAAATTAAAAAAAAAAACACTTGAGCCAAGCATGGTGGTGTTTTTAAAAAAAAAATAGAATCAATGAATTAATCTCCATCCCACACACATGTGTACACATGTGTGCATGCGCGCGCACACACACACACACATGTTAAAGGAAATAAAGTAGATAATAGTCATGTGCTCTCTGCTACAAGCATGGAGACAGACATACGGACAGTGAGTGTTCTGAGCAGATTCTATTAGAGTCTTCACGTGTTTTTCTTTTTGTACTCATATCTAGGAAAGGTTAGGAATGGAGAAACCTTCTCTTCCGTATTCTTAATCAGAAGAATCTAATTTAATAGAACATTGCAGATGAAAGCCATACTACTCCACATCATCACTTCCCAACTCCAGCTCACTGCACTGCTGTTTGATTTTATTTATGCTCCTGACACTGGACCGCCATTGCCTTTGATGGTCACATTCATTCCATGATTACTATATTTTTTTTTTTGTAACCCTCAATTTTACTTGAGTTCTCTATGGCACTTAACACTGTGAAACACTTTCTTTCTCTCCTTCTCTAAGGCCCACTTCCTTCTCTCATTCTTCTTCAAGGCACATGCAGACATCTGAATCATACCATTATCATCTGAAACAAAGGGATGATGGTCTCTTTTGTCACCGACATAACTTAAATGACACATATTACATTATGTTGCGAGGATCTGTTGACCAGATTGAGAGATTGGGTCACCAGTGTGAATGTCTGGGACACAAATGGAAAATGTATTCCTGGGTGGTTCTCAGGAAGGAAGGAAGGAAAGAGAAAAAGAAGAGAGGAAGGGAAGGAGGGAGGGCTGAGCAAGTGAACACATAAGTCTAGAGAAACTCAAATGATTCCAGTAGAAAATGGAGGGAGGGAGGCAGTATCATGCAGGAGGAGCGGACAGCCTTGGACATTGGTCTCCCGGGACCCGGTAGTGGCTGATGTTGGTTGCCAGGCAACAAGCTGAAGGACTGTAAGTTCTTGTCTAGCTGGGAATGGATCCTCCACAGATTTCAGGAATTTATGAGAGGTTCAACCGTGGTTAGATGTTTCACTTTCTTGAGCTTCTCTGTCATGTCCTTTAGACCCTTGGTTATTTTTTTTCTTTATTAGTTATGTACACACTCAGAGTGTCAACAGGTTCATACCATTGTTAGCCGCCCCCCGTCCTCCTTCCGCAGGGACCCTTTTCATTATGGACTGTGGGGGTAGCCATCAGTTACGGGAAGAGGCAATGTCTCTGTGCATAATGAACCAACCTGTGGCTCTAACAATCTTCCTACCCCCTCTTTTGTGAATTTCCCTGAACCATGTTGGGTTCGTTTTAGGTCTGTTTCAGCAATGAGGTCTTGGGAGCCTCTGTGTCTCTGGATCTCTGGTTTGGTAGGAGTTGAGTGTCCTCTGTGTCAATCTCCTTCACCCTTGTGCTGGTACCAGGTTCACCAAGAAAGCAGCACTCTTTGCTCATTTCCCCAATTCCTCTATGGTTTCAGCTAGGGCCCTGGTGAGGTGTGATGGGCTGATTCTGTCCTCAGGTTCTGCGCCATCTGAAAAAGAGAAGCAGATTCTCCAACAGAGAGTAAAGTCAGCACCAGATAAATGGGATAACTGTTATTATTTTAAATAGAATTTAATAGGTGTAGGCCCTCTGGTAGCCCAAGTTTGGTGGTAGCTTGATATTGGAGAGCGAACTCATTTTTGGGATATGGTTCTGGCTTGTTTCCCAGTTCCAGCTATGGGTTCCATTCCACTGAGTGGATATGTTAGCCAATTCAAGAGCAGTTGGTTACCCACTATGGCTGTGTGCCACTATTATACTTGTGTGATCATCACGTTAGGTTGTTTGCTGCTGAGTAGCTTAAACCATGAGATACTTGGACAGATGTTGGCCATTTCCCCCAGTCACTCATGTAGCACCTTCTGGCACTAGATGAGCTAGCTGTCTGGGGACTGGCTCTCTTCCAGATTCCAGCTAGGTCTCTCATGTTCTGTACCAACAGCATATGGTTAGACCCTTAATTCTTATCAGCATAGTTTCTTTGTGTGTATGTGTCTGTGTGCATTGCCTACATGTGTGCATGTGTATGCAGGTACATATGGACATGTGTGTACATGCATGTGGAAGCCAGAGGTTTCAATCAGGTGTCTTCCTGGATCGCTCTCCACCTTATTCCCTGAGGCAGGTCACTGAGTTGAACCCAGAGCTCACTGAATGGGCTTGTCTAGCTAGCCAGCCTTTCCCTGGGATCCCTGTGTCTATCACCTGAGTGCTGGGATTCCAAGCAGGCTCCCATGTCCTTTGGTATTCACAGGGATGCTGAGAGCTGACCTCCAACCCTCATACTTGTGTGGCCGTCTCCCCTGTCCCAGTCCTTACCAGCATAGCTTGTTTGTTTCTGTGTGCATTCCTGTTGTCTAGTTCCAATGAAGACTTTGTTAATAGGAAACATAAATCTTACAGGAGGCAGGTCCCAGCATGCAGCGTATGATATCACTTCCACAGAAACATATGGACTGATCAATTGACTGATTGGCTGATTTGATGATTTAACCTCTGATCCTTGTTGGTTTGAGAGACCTTCCTACATTTTTCTTGGTGGGTGCAGCAAGTTCAATAGCACTTGCAGAGACAAAGTTTGCCTTTCAGTGTTTAACGGCCATTGATTTTTCCACTGTCTGTGCCAAAGCTTTAAATTGATTCCAGTTGTTTAAAAGGAATGTATATTTTTCTTCTACACATTTTAAGGGGAAAATATTTAATGTATTTTTCCTAGACTAAACCAAAACCAGATAGTTTTTCCAGAGGTTTATGAATGAACAATAAAGTAACTACTTTCGAAGCTAAAATATCACTATATTGGATTTCAAAAAAAAAAAAAAAATTCAAGTCATTCCATGCTTCATGTGACTCTAGGTGAAAGAGAAAATATTTATAGTCAGCAAATGAAAAGAGAAAAATACATTCAAAAGCTCTCTTATGCAGACTTATGGTATAAAAACGGAACAATTTAGCATGGAGCAGTATGGCAGAGGACATTAGTCAGTGAATCTGAATTGCTTTGTAGACAAAAGAACATTCACGGCACTTCTGTGTTTAAAGGTAAACTAGTTCTCTTTATCATAGAATCACAAAATCTTGGATCCAGAAAAGACTTGGAGAATTAGATTGTCTTCTATCCAGTGTCAATACAATGACTCCTTGAGGGCCAGGCTCATATTCTGTGCTTCCTCCTCACAATGTCCTCGCCTGAGTCAAGCGCTTATGCCAGCTGCACATGAATCTGGAATTCGTTTGCAGTGGCCCCTTTTTCCTCTCTTCCTCTTTCTCCCACTCTGTCTCTCTCGAGTAAATACAAATAAAATATTTTTTTCAAAGCTTGTGCCAATTCCTTTAAATTAACAGGCAGTGATGCAGATATGGATGGCTTACAGCTGTAGGGGTTAAAATTAAAAATCCTGTCTTTAACTTCTGGAATTGTGTTTCTGTTTGACAGTGACCAACTATAGAGCTGTTGAGATAATAAGGATTATATCCTTGGGAGTTTCTGCTGTCTCACTCCTTAAGATGTCATGTAAGGAGCTCCATTGGTGCAGGCCCAAGTTCATAGAGACCCTGAACCACGAATGGCCCACTCAGAACTGGTACAGTGAGGGCTTTAAATCACACCAGCACTATAAGGTGATTTACAGTGACTCCTGATGAATCCTCTTCTCAGAGTGGGTCCAGCAAGTCCTACCAGCTGTCAGGCAAGGGCAATTAACGCATCTCTCTCAATTATGCGTGCCAGTGGAGGAATTTCAAACATTTGGCTGGATAACAAATCCATCCCCTCTGTTAGAGAAAGGTCATCCCTCATGGCCATCTGGATATTTACTTTTCTTTGGAAAGGAGGCTCATGGAATTTTGTGTCGGGAGGACAGGGAAAAAAAAAATGGTGAAGGCAAAATGGAACCACTTAGTAAAATAAAACGGATAGGGACCCACATTCCACAACAGCCCTGCCCACACACCCATGGCTTTCAATCTTGCACCCACTCTTGATTTATTTGTTACACTGCTAACATGCCTTGTGTGTGGTCTGCACACTGCTATGACTTAAGTTATGACTCTGAAGTTTAGCTACTATTGATCTCTGCAGCACAATATTTCTTCTGCCCCTAAAGGGTACAGGTAATTGTTGTTGGGGAAGTGGACGCAGAAAAGACCCTGGGAGGGAGGCAAGCGGGCTTCAGAAAGGTGCGTTCCCGCAGAAGTGACTTAATTAAACAATGGTCAGAGACCTCTCCTGTGGAGGAGGGGTTTCCTCCACATAGGATGAGCCATGTGGGTGTGGGCATTGAGGCAGGAAGGTACAGCTTGTTAGTTGGAATCTGAGAGTAGTATTAATCTCATGTTTAGGGTATTGACACAAAAGACCCAGCTTTGGGGCTAGAGTGATGGCTTAGCAGTTAAGGCTCTTGCCTGCCAAGCCTAAGGAGCCAGGTTTAATTCCCCAGAGTAAGGTTCAGGAGGGACCAAGACCACGGAAAGCACTCTTGACCCAAAGATGGAAGTTTTTTGGGGGGGGGGTGGGGACACAACGAGCTGCCAGGACTGACTCTCAAGAGCAGAGCACAACCAAATTTGCAATTACAGATAGTGGGCCATATAGAGCTCTTCAGTTGGGGGAAGGTGAGGAAGGGAAAAGAACTCCTTTGTTCTTTATATTAGCCATAGGGAGTGAGACCATAAGTGACCAGGTGGGAGATAAGGAGCCAGGAAACCTAGACCCGGGGCATCGTTAGACAAGGAAGGGATCATGGCTGGACCGTTTCTTGAGAAATGTGGGTGACCCACTTCCTTCTGCTTGTTGCCAGCCACTCTGCTGTCTTCTGTGACTGCATTTTGTCCTGACCTAACACCCAGGACCCACTTAAGCCAGATGCACAAGGTGGTGCATGCATCTGGAATTCATTTGCAATTGCTGGAGGCCCTGGTGTGTGCATTCTCTCTCTCTCTCTCTCTGTCTGCCTCTCTCTTAACTGTTAAGCCATTCCTCCAGCCCATAAAGTATTTTTTTTTTTAAAAGACATAGCTGTCCCTCAAAGGGTGTAACAGAGAGATTATTCTGGAGCCAAGTATGAGTGACTATAGCCTGAACACAGATTTAGGGTACCCTGATTCCATGTTTCAACATGCTGACAATTTCTTGAAGGCCTTATAGGTACAGAACAGAAGCAAGTCATAAGTCAGGGCACTTTGCAAATACATTGGCTGGCCATCAGGTAGGCTGGCTGTAGCAACGTGTGGTGGCGGTGGTGGGGGGCAGTCTCCACCATAAGTTTTAGATGCTATCTGATGATATTCTTGGGTTAGTGGACACAGCTGGCCTGCTAGTACATTCCACAAAGGTTGCACCTGATCAACTGATAGTTACCAGGATGTTAGGTCCAACATAGAGGTGGGCAGTAAATGGCCAGAGGTAGCCGAGGGTAATTTGGCTCTGACCTTGCGTCATTTCCTCTCTCTGTGGTCACGGTTCTGACAGTCCATTCAGCTTTGCTGGAAGTTAAGTGTAGCAGATGAAGAACTTTCCTGGGAACTTGACTTCTCCAGGGCAGCTGGAAGGCAGCGGGGAAGAAGACGGGGCATGCAGGAGATAGGACCTCGCTTTGAGATGGGATTACAGAAGGCCCCAAATGCCAAAGGAAGGAATTTCAACTTTAAACTCAGCTGGGACGAGAAAAGATTTTGAGCATGGAAGTGAAAGAAAAATTAGTTAACACCCAAACTCAATAAATAAATAAATAAATTTTTAAAAAATAAGGGGGGTTGACTGGAGGGATGGCTTAGTGGTTAAAGCATTTGCCAGCAAAGCCAAAGGACTCAGGTTCAATTCCCCAGGACCCACGTTAGCCAGATGTACAAAGGGGAGCATGCGTCTGGAGTTCATTTGCAGTGGCTGGAAGCCCAGGCGCATCCATTCACACACACATTCTCTCTCTCTCCCTCTTTCTCTGTCAAATGAATAAATAAATTATAAAACAAACAAACTCCTGGGTGGAGAGATGACTCAGTGATTAAGGCACTTGCCTGCAAAGGGTTCAGTTCCACAGTATCCATGTAAAGCCAGATGCACAAAGTGGAGCATGCATCTGGAGTTCGTTTGCAGTGGCTGGAGACTCTAGTTGTGCCCATTCTCTCTGTTTCTTTCTCTATCTCTGTGTGTGTCTCTCTCTATGATTGTAAATAAATAAAAAAATATATTTTTTCAAAATCCAGACTCTTAAAGCTCAGAATGCCACTCATTGGGACACAAGGTCTTTTCAGAAGGTAATCAAATCAAAGAGAGGTCATTGGGGTGAGTGCCAATTCAGTGTGAATGCTGTCTATCCCAAGGGCGCATTTGGATGCAGACACAAGGCAGTGTGAAAAGATGGTCATCTATGAGCCAAGGAGAGAGTTCTGGAACTCCTCCCCTCACAGCCCTTAGAGTGGTAACCCTGTGCACACCCCTGCAGAACTGTGAGGTTTCTACATCTCCGTTGTTGGTTAAGCTACTCAGTATGTAGTACTTTGTTTTGGTAGCCCTGGCAAGCTAATTCAGTAACAGTGCGTGATGTAAATAAGGGAGGTCAGGAATGAAATAAGGTGGGACTCTTAGAGGATGGTGATGATGAGAAGAGAGAGAGAAATACACACAGAGATAGATATCAGACGTTAGGAGAAATGTCAAGGTATATGGTACCACCAACTCACCAGCTCTGCTCAAGGTATGCATTGGGCATGGGAAGGTCTGAGTTCTAGTTAGTTCTGGCTCTGACACCAATTAGTTCCATGATCCCAGACTAGTTTCCCTTTCTCAGTGTCTCAGGACTAGCTCATCTCTTGCAACCATCTTGGAATCCAGATCCAAGAGCATTATGATTTTAAAGGGGGGGCTAGAGAGATGGCTTAGCGGTTAAGCACTTGCCTGTGAAGCCTAAGGACCTCGGTGCAAGGCTCAATTCCCCAGGACCCACGTTAGCCAGATGCACAAGGGGGCGCATGCATCTGGAGTTCGTTTGCAGTGGCTGGAGGCCCCGGCGCGCCCATTCTCTCTCTGCCTCTTTCTCTCTCTGTCGCTCTCAACTAAATAAATAAAAATGAGCAAAAAGAAATTTAAAGGGTTCAGTGCACAGTACAGGTTAGATACAATAATTATAAGCTTGTAGGTGTGCCTCTGTGTGTTTAGGTAAGATTCCTAGCCCACCTGTTCTTAAAGGGGTCTTAAGGGAACTTAAAATTCTGCACCTCTTTCTTGCTTCTTGTTTCTTTCTCTCTCTCTCTCTTGAGGAAAGCCCAACAGACTTGGCTTCAAGAGCAAGAAAGAGAGAGAATGTGTGAGAGAGAACTGGTGCACCAGGGCTTCCAGCTACTGCAATTGAACCCCAGACACATGAGCCACCTGAGCCCCCCCAATGTGTGCACATGCCACCTTGCACGCTTGGGTTACTTTGTGTGTCTGGCTTATGTGGGACGTGGAGAGTCAAACATGAGTCCTTAGGCTTTGCAGGCAAGCACCTTAACTGCTAAGCCATCTCTCCAACCCTTTTTTAAAAAGCATATTTTATTTATTTATTTGAGAGAGAGAAAGAGATAGAGAAGGAGAGAATGAGTGTGCCAGGGCCTCCAGCCACTGCAAACAAACTCCAGATGCATGCACCCCTGTGTGCATCTGGCTTACATGAGTCCTGGAGAATCGAACTGGGATCCTTTGGCTTTGCAGGCAAAAGCTCCAGCCACCACTCCCCCACCTTTAAAAAAAAAAAAAAAAAGAACAAAACAGAAAATCAACCTAAAGGAAAGGAGAAACATATTATAGTCACCTGAGATGAACTCATTACTGGATTTGAACTTTAGCTCCAAGTTTCCTGGCAGTAAAGGCCAAAAGGGAAAAAAAAATGTGCTTATTGTCTGATAAAAATCAGTGTAATATTATTGGCTCTTGAGAAAAGCAAGGAGATAGGATGGGTGTCTGGATGAGGTTACACTTAAGAATATGCCAACTCAAGATATATTATGAGGCATGTAAAGTCCATATTCTTTAATCCAATAATTTTTCTTATAGTTAGGAAAATCTTCTCAAGAGAGAGGTAGGATTGTGTGTGACAATGCTTGTCTCAGGATCATTTATGAGAGTACAGGATAAGTTTAACTAATTGCTATATATTCATTCAGGCACAAATAATGTGGGCATTGTAGGCAAAGACTGTCCAGCATCAGAGAGAAGTAAGGTCTGTGTAGGCCCATTAAGAATAGTCAGGAGGGCTGGAGAGATGGCATAGCGGTTAAGCGCTTGCCTGTGAAGCCTAAGGACCCCGGTTCGAGGCTCGGTTCCCCAGTTCCCACGTTAGCCAGATGCACAAGGGAGCGCACGCGTCTGGAGTTCGTTTGCAGAGGCTGGAAGCCCTGGCGCACCCATTCTCTCTCTCCCTCTCTCTTCCTCTATCTGTCTTTCTCTCTGTGTCTGTCACTCTCAAATTAAAAAGAAAATTAAAAAAAAAAAAGAATAGGAGATTGGGGCTGGAGAGATGGCTCAGTGGTTAAGGCATTTTTGCCTACAAAGCCTAACAACCTGGTTCAATTCCCTACTATCCACATAAAGCCAGGTGCTCAAATTGGTGCATGCATCTAGAGTTCATTTGCAGTGGCTGGAGGTCCTGACACAGCTGTTCTCTCTGTTTTTGTTCTCCCTCTGTCTCTGCTTGCAAATAAATAAACAGACTAAGAAAAGACAACCAGGCATTGTGGCTCTCGCCTTTAATCCCAGCACTGTGGAGGCAGAGGTAGGAGGATTGATGTGAGTTTGAGACCAATCTGAGACTCCCTAGAGGATTCCAGGATAGCCTGGGCTACATTAGGACCCTACCTCAAAAGAGAGAGAGAGAGAGAGAGATATTAGGAGAGAGCTGGAGAGGTGGCTTAGTGGTTAAAGGTTCTTGCTTGCAAATATGCTAGCCTAGGTTCAATTCCTCAGTACCTACATAAAGCCAGATGCACAAAGGGACATGTGCATCTGGAGTTCGTTTGCAATGGCAGAAGGCACTGATGTCATATTCTTTCTCTTTCTAACTGAATAAATAAACAATATTTTTAAAGGTTTTTTTGTTCATTTTTATTTATTTATTTTCGAGTGACAGAGAGAGAAAGAGGCAGATAGAGAGAGAAAGAGAATGGGCATTCCAGGGCTTCCAGCCACTGCAAACGAACTCCAGACACGTGCACTCCCTTGTGCATCTGGCTAATGTGGGTCCTAGAGAATCGAGCCTCGAACCGGGGTCCTTAGGCTTCATAGGCAAGTGTTTAACCGCTAAGCCATCTCTCCAGCCCAACAATATTTTTTAATTTTTTTTGTTTATTTATTTATTTATTTGAGAGCAACAGACATAGAGAGAAAGACAGAGAGAGAGAGAGAGAGAGAGAATGGGCGCGCCAGGGCCTCCAGCCACTGCAAACGAACTCCAGACGCGTGCGCCCCCTTGTGCATCTGGCTAATGTGGGACCTGGGGAACCGAGCCTCGAACCGGGGTCCTTAGGCTTCACAGGCAAGTGCTTAACCGCTAAGCCATCTCTCCAGCCCAACAATATTTTTTTAAAAGAATAGTCACAGGATAAAATCATTTGTTCCTCAGATTATTACTATTGAGAAATATGAAATATGTCAAAAGAAAGAGCTCAGTCATGATAGTAACTATGGTCAATACACTAAGGGTTCTGTTCTCTGCCCCCCCCCATATTTTCTCTTTTTTTTGAGGTTGGGTCTCGCTTTAACCCAGGCTGACCTGAAATTCACTATATAGTCTCAGGTTGGCCTCAAACTCACAACAGTCCTCCTACTTGAGTCTACCGAGTTCTGAGATTAAAGGCGTGTGCCACCACACCTGGCATATTTCCTCATTTTTTATGCTTATGATTAAATTTAAGAGCCAGATTACATACTTAAGTTTTACCTTCAAGTTATACATGATAGGAGTACATTTTTTAAAGTTGAAAGCCAAGAGAATGATTTCAGAAATGTGAAAGTAGTAAACTGAAATTCTTTTACTTAGAAAGTGTGGTTAATCAATTTCTTGGAATAGCTTTGAGTTTTTAGAAATGATTAAAAAACTTCTTATGTGGCACTGTCCCCAGGGGCCATTGAGGCTGCTGAAATGGTGTGAGTGGTCAGCGATGGGGTGGCTTGTCTAGTGGTCCTCTGTGTTTCTAACATGCTCCAAGGACCCCATACTTGGGGTCCATTTCTTCACGGGAACTTCCAGGAGCCAGTATTTCTCTTCTTAGAAAACTTCATTGCTTTTTTTTTTTTTTTTTTTTTCTTTTCCAGTGAATTCTCTCTGCCATCTCCATCTTGGTATTTCTCTGAATTTTGGAAAGGAGTCTTTAATGTCAGTTCACATGAAAACAAATAATTATGACCAAGAATTAGCCTTTACTGTTGAGTTGAACCACTGTAAAATTTTACATTTTCAAATTTCCATGGCATAGAAGAACATGCTGGAAGTGATTCAGCAGAGACAATAGCTTAAAAAGTACCTGTTCGTGAAAGAAGTTTTGCTGCACTTGTCAAACATTGTCCCAGCCATAGGCAGAGGTTTCCAAACAGAAGAAAGTAGTTCAGTGTCATACAGTACATGAACAGAGTGAAGGAAGAGAAGATAGAATATTTATTTGGTGCCTAAAGAGATGAGATACTTTTAGGGGGTTCGGAGATGGATAAAACATTTGCTACTCAAACCTGAGTACCCTAGCTGAGACCCCCAAACACCAAGTCAAAAATCTAGGAGCGGGCTGGAGAGATGGCTTAGCGGTTAAGTGCTTGCCTGTGAAGCCTAAGGACCCCGGTTCGAGGCTCGGTTCCCCAGGTTCCACGTTAGCCAGATGTACAAGGGGGCGCACGCGTCTGGAGTTCGTTTGCAGAGGCTGGAAGCCCTGGCGCGCCCATTCTCTCTCTCTCCCTCTATCTGTCTTTCTCTCTGTGTCTGTCGCTCTCAAATAAATAAAAATTAAAAATTAAAAAAAAATCCAGGAGCCATGTCAGGCTCCTGTTATCTCGGCATGCTGATGGCTGGGTGGGAGAATCTCGTGGATCAGGTGGGTAGCATGGGGGGACATAACAGTGAACAGTTGTGGAAACGAGACCATGTCTTAGAAGAGGTGGAAGGCAAGGACCAACCTCCAAACATGCCCCCCCCAGCCTTCACGCATATGGACACACATGCACACCATACACACACATCCACACCCACCAAAAACAGGAAAGAAGAAAAATGCAATGTTCTTTTGTGGTAAAGAAATTTGTCACCTACCTGATATTTTTTTACGTTTTTGTTACAATTTCTGTATCTTGAATATATTCCAATATCATCTTTTAAGGGAGGCAAGTGATGAAGAGATTCCTATGTAATACAGTAGTTTAAAAAATATATTTTATTTACTTGAGAGAGAGAGAGAGAGAAAGAAGCAGAGAGAGAGAGAGGGAGAGAATGGGCACACAAGGGCCTCCAGCCACTGCAGATGAAATCCAGATGCATGCACCCCCTTGTGCATTTGGCTTATGTGGGTCCTGGGGAATTGAACTGGGATCCTTTGGCTTTGCAGGCAAACATCTTAATCACAAAGCCATCTCTCCAGCCCTGTGCTGGAGTTTTAATGATTTCTGGATTTCTTTCTTTGAAAAATCTGGGATCAGAAAGAATTGGAAACACGACCAAGAAATGAATCCATGATGGTAGGTCTAGCCACCAGGAGACCCTTGAAATGTCTCTTTTGACTCTGGTCTTAATGACTCATGTTCTCCTCTAACCACAGCCAGTGAATACAACGGTCACGAATCAGTAATTCAGCCAGGTGTGGTGGTATGCACCTTTGATCCCAGCACTCAAGAGGCAGAGGTATGGTCACTGTGAGTTTGAGTCCAGCCTGAGACTATATAGTGAATTCTAGGTCAGCCTGAGATAGAGTGAGACCCTACCTCGACAAAATAAATAAATAAACCAAAACAAAAAGACCCAGTAGTTTGCAACTTGCATTCCTTTTTACATTATTTACAACTTATGGATTGAAATATTTAAAAATTGGGCTGGAGAGATGGCTCAGCGGTTAAGCGCTTGCCTGTGAAGCCTAAGGACCTTGGTTCGAGGCCCGATTCCCCAGGACCCACGTTAGCCAGATGCACAAAGGGGTGCAGGTGTCTGGAGTTCGTTTGCAGTGGCTGGAAGCCCTGGCGCGCCCATTCTCTCTCTTCCTCTTTCTCCCTCTGTCTGTTGCTCTCAAATAAATAAAAATTAAAAAAAAAGAAATAATTAAAAATTAATATTGATTTTTTTTCTCTCAGCCCCTGCCTACTGATATTTTCGATGTCTGTTAATGGAGAACACATCTTAGAAAAGTTATTGTGAATTGAAATAATGAACACATGCTTGAATTTTTATTGTTGTGTGCCTCACAGGGGAATTTATAAATGTGGAAACTGTCATATGTATGTGTTTTCAGGACACCATTTGGTCAGGCTGCAGACGCTGCTGGTGGCACATGGAGCCATGTTCCCCTGGTGCAAAACTGCCAGCCCTTAGAGCAGTCATTCCTAAACAGGGAGAAAACTGTAAGCCCAGAGGGAAAATAGTCTAGAAAATTCCTAGGAAAAAAATTACACATGTAAGTGCCCCAAAGAAATCAGTGCCCCAATACCTCAAGACCATGAAGTTGAAAGTAGCCGTTCCCAAATTCAAACCATCTCCGTGACTGTTCTAGAGCCTCAACTTTGCCAGGCTAAAGGCTAATCCCCAATTTGAGTTTAAATCTGGAGAACAGAAACCGACCTCAGTCCGACTATTAACGAGGCAAGTGCTCAGTGGTCTTCCCTTCTTTTTTTTTTTTAATTACTTATGTATTTATTTATTTATTTAAGAGTGACAGATAGACAGAGAGAGGCAGATAGAGAGTGAATGGGCACACAAGGGCCTCTAGCCACTGCAAAGGAACTCCAGACGTATGTGCCCTCTTGTGTGTCTGGCTTATTACATGGGTCCTGGGGAATCGAGCCTTGAACCGAGGTCCTTAGGCTTCCCAGGCAAGCGCTTAACCACTAAGCCATCTCTTCAGCCCTTCCCTTTTTTCCTTTTCTGCACATTCCTGACTTCTCAGGGCTCACGAGCTCTGCCCTTGCCCAGGAGACGGAGCAGGAAAAACAACTTCTCCCCAGCTGGCGTCTTCTTAGTGGAATCCTGCATCACCCTGAAAAGATACAAGGTCCTGAGCAGGGCTGGAGACGTAGTTTGGTTGGTAGAGCGACTGGCTAGCATGCAGCCCTGGGTTCCATATTTGTCAGCTCCTACGCCAGGTCTGGCAGTGCACACCAGTAATCCCAACACTCAGGAGGTGGAGACAGGTAGATCAGACGTTCAAGGTCATCTTCAGGCATATAACAAAATCAAGGCAGCCTGGGCTACATAACATCCTGCCTCAAGAAACAAACAAACAAGGGCTGGAGAGATGGCTTAGCAGCTAAGGCACTTGCCTGCAAAGCCTAAGGACCCAAGTTTGATTCCCCAGTACTTACATAAGCCAGATGCACAAGGTGGCACATGTGTCTGGAGTTCATTTGCAGTGGCTGGAGACCCTGATGTGTCCTTCCTTCCCCCCTCCTTCCCTTCATCCCTCCCTTCCACTCTCTCTCTCTCCCCCTGTCTCTTAGATAAATGAAAATAAATGCTTAAAAGACAAATAACATAAAACTGAGTGGAAGGGTGAAATCTGGAACTGGAATTGAGGATTGGGTGGTGAGAATTTTATTTGAAAACACCCTCTCTTATAAGCTTCAAATTGAGTTGGTGGGACTGTTCCCAGGATTCTTACCTGCGTGGCTCTCACAGACCACTTCCTTACTGTGTTCCTTAATGTAGCATCTGCAGCTGAGATGGCCTCATAAGTGGATGGCTTTGTCCTCACCGCATAGTTCCCAGAGGTGGCTGCAGAGATGGCCTGTCCCTTCCAAGATGTTCGGATTTGAAGGCTGAGATGGGGCTGCTGGGAAAGATACCCCCTTTCCTATCTAGGAGGGCATCTGGAAAGGCCTGAGGCCTACAATCCTGGAAATAGAGGGTTTGCTGCCTCTGGGTTCATTGTATTTAAGTCCTCCTCGCTTCCCCAGCTCTGACCTGCTCCCTGGTCGCAAGGGCAGTGCTAAATGGAGTTCTGTATGAGATCAGCAATATTTAGCGATTGGAAGTTTGACATAATGCACTTCCTCATAATTTATTAAAGTTGCTAATACGTTTAAAAAATATGTGAAGAACATGGAAACCTCTCGGTAATACAGGGCTGTGCATTAAGCCTGCATTGATTTTTGCATCTCAGTCAGAATGAGAGCCTCCTCCTGATGGCGGGCAAGCTCCAGCTGGCACCGAGCACCTCCCTCTCTCCACCTCTTACCTGGCCGGTTCTGCCCAAGAACGCCCCCTGGTGGCCATTCCAAAACAGGCTACCTATGCTTCCTCCCCATAACCATGGCACCTCTGGTATCCTTTTCCCCAGAACCCACTAGACTTGAGACAGGCACCCTGCTTCCCCCACCCCTTCCTCTCATATGGTCTCTTCTCATTGATGCCTTTTTTCATCACCCTGTCAAAAGTTGAGACGTTCTCACAAGTCTTAAGCTCCCCCCCCAACATTCCTTTTTATTCCTAGCACTGTCGCCAACCTATTTGTATTGTATATTTTATTGATGGATCTTGTAGAGTGTCTGTCTTCCTCCATTAAAAGGTAATTTCCACAAAGGCAAGATTTTTGCTCTGTTTCATTATCTATAGACTAGAATGCTTTGGATGGATGGATGGTTGGATGATGTGGTAATTCACTGCAACGACACAGTTTTGGTAGCATCTTGCTGTGGTATTTTCCTGCTACTAAAATAATCATTAGCTTAGATGCTGAAGTCACCAACTCTTGTGTCCAGGGGCTTATAGATGGGATGGGAGAGGCTGGATGACAGGGCATGAAGAGCTTACACTTGGCTCCGGAAAGATCTAAGTTAGAATCTGACTTTCGCACCTAGCAGCTCTGTAAGCAGTGGCTAACTATTTAACTTAGACCAGCTACCTCTAGGCCTGTTCATTCGATGCAAAACAGAGATAATAACATAAAATTCCAAAGTTTCTACATGAAGCATGATCAATGTAAAGCATTGGATATATAGAAAGCCCTTATTACAATTAAGCATATTTTTACCCAGTTATTTGTACTAACATGTAGAAGTTTGCATAATTGCTATAAAGTAGGACTTCATATCTTTGTTGGCAATTTAATTTTAGGGAATCCATTGAACCTGTTTTATAGCTCTCTGATACAGCATTTTAAGTTTTTTTTTTTTTTTTTTTTCCCTCAAGGTAGGGTCTCACTCTTGCCCAGGCTGACCTGGAATCCACTGTGTAGTCTCAGGGTGGCCTCGAACGCATGGTGATCCTCCTACCTCTGCCTCCCTAGTGTGGGGATTAAAGGCATGTGCCACCACGCCCGTTGCATTTCCAGTTTTATATAGAGGAAAACATCTATGTCCACTATTTAACAGAGTCCAATATGCATTTGTACACTATAAAGACCACTACATGATAAGAAATAGCACTTGAGGCAGTTTAGACCATGTTCAAGGTCTGTTTGCCCCCTAGGTCTCACCCATAAGGTTTACAAGACACTTCCCTGGAGAAATCTGTGTGTCCCCCTCCCCCCCCCCCCCAGAAAGCTCATCTTTTCAGTAAACATGGCCTGGGGGCTCAATCTCTGCAGGATGCTGTGAGTGAGTTTCTGCTGCGGGCCAGTGTGAGCGCAGATCCAAGATGGAATCCATCACTGGCACAGATGCTTATCTTGGCAGTGGCGGGAATCAGAGGTTAGGTGCTGCCCAGATAAGAGGTTATCAGAAAAGTATGCCGAAGGCAGCATGCTGTCTCAAGGGCTATGGGGAGTGATTAGAGAGTCATTCAGGCAGAGGAAAGTCAGCTGAGGTGAGCCACGGGAGAAAATAGCACAGAGACTGTTCAGAGCGAGGGGAGGATAGAGGTGGTCATCAGTTTCTCACCCTTCACCCCGTGTGCCTAGGGAAACTCCCTCCTCCCTTTCCTTAGCTCTTTTTTTTAAAACTTTTTTGTTTATTTTTATTTATTTATTTGAGAGTGACAGAGAGAGAAAGAGGCAGTTTGAGAGAGAGAGAGAGAGAGAGAGAGAGAGAGAGAGAGAGAGAGAGACAGACAATGGGCGCGCCAGGGCATCCAGCCACTGCAAACGAACTCCAGACGCATGCGACGCCTTGTGCATCTGGCTAACGTGGGACCTGGGGAACCGAGCCTCGAACCGGGGTCCTTAGGCTTCACAGGCAAGCGCTTAACCGCTAAGCCATCTCCCCAGCCCTCCTTAGTTCTTAACAAGCAAAACATTTATAGATACCTTAAATGCACACGAATAAGATTAAACTACAGCTTTACCAATTCAGGGGCCTCGGTTTTGTCCAAACAGGACAGCCTAGGGGACTAATGAATCCTTCGACCCCAGGACATGAGGGATGCTGGATGAGTCTGCTTGGGTTATTCCCTTCCCTGTTAGTTTGATGTACTAAAATTCAGCCCAACTTATAAAATGTGCTCAATCACTTTAATTGGATTTGTAAAGGTGTATGATTTATGACCCATTACACGGATCCTTCTGTCTAATATTAGTCTTTACTATTATTTATTATTATGGTTTCTTTTCCTTTCTTCTTTTCCTGGGTATATGGACTACAGATCTATGCATGTTGAAACAAGTCACTTTGCATCAGTGTATGCACATGGGCCTAGTCTACCTCCAGACACATGGAGGGAGCCAGGGCTGCATCCTCAGAGCAGGTGGTGGAGGTAGGCTGTGTCGGATCAGATCTGAGACCTTCTCCTTCACTAGCCAAGTTAACCTCTTTGTACCTTGGTTTTTGTACTTAAAAACAGAATTATCCAAAGGCTAATTTGGGGGCCCTGATGAGGTAGAAAAAAAAAAAAAGCACTTAGCACTGTGCTTGGTGCATTGTGGGAATTTGATAAATGTAATTTGTAATAACCATATGAACATCTGAAAGGTCAAGGACAACTAAGAACCATGGCCAGAGGGCCACTGTGCCTGACTTCACGTCGTGCTCCTCCCACTTGCTACTCCTGTCTGCCCGAGGATACTCTCATGGTTGTCCAGGCCTTAGTTCTCCCATCTGTCAAATGGAAATATTAATAGCTCTCTCTGCCAGCAGTTTGCCTGAGATTGTGCATGTGAAACACTCAGGCCAGTTCCTGGCATGCAGCTGTTAATAACTGTTTAATAATAATAATAATAATAATAATAATGCTGCTGCTGCTGCTGGAGAGAGAGCTCAGTAGTTAGGCACTTGCTTGCAAAGGCTAAGGACCCAGGTTCGATTTCCCGGCACTCACTTAAAGCCAGATACACAAAGCAGTGCCTGCATTTGGAGTTCGTTTGCAATGGCTAGAAGTCATGGTGCACCCATTCTCCCTGTCTGACTCTCTCCTCTCTCTCTCTCACTCTGCTTGCACATGAATAAATAATAAATAAAATCATAATAGTGATAATGATGGTATATATTCACGTTCCACAAGTGTTACCAAGAATCATTGCTGTGTGTGTGTGTAAGATAATTCTCTTTAAAGAAATTAGAGGGCTGAAGAGATGGTTTCGTGGTTAAGGGGCTTGCCTTCAAAGCCTAAGGACCCAGGTTCCATTCCCCACTTATCCATGTAAGCCAGATGCACAAGGTGATGCATGCATCTGGAGTTTGTTTGCAGTAGCTAGAGGCCCTTGCATGCCCACTTTCTCTCTGTATCTTTCTCTCTCTCCCAAATAAATATATAAATAAATAAAATATTAACAAATGTTAGGGCTGGAGAAATGACTTAGTGGTTAAGGTGCTTGCCAGCAAAGTGAAAAGACCCAGGTTTGATTCCTCAGGACCCTGTGAGCCAGATGCACAAGAGGGCGCATACATCTGGAGTTTCTTTGCACTGGCTGGAAGCTCTCCATCCTCACTCTCTCTTTCTCTGTGTGTCAAATAAATGAATAAATAAATATTAAAAC
Organism: Jaculus jaculus; assembly: GCF_020740685.1. NCBI lineage: Eukaryota > Metazoa > Chordata > Mammalia > Rodentia > Dipodidae > Jaculus > Jaculus jaculus. The sequence continues at coordinate 14,692,077 of NC_059104.1, read as the reverse complement.
AAAACACATTAGACTCTGTAGTAACAGATCAATGAACTTTACAAATCAATTTGGCCAGCATTTTCTAATCTGAATGGAAATATCCAACCAGAGGTATCAAAAGATGGGGAGCATTTGGGGTTTGCTAGGGAGACTATTTTTTGTAGTAGCATACAGGCAGATCCTAAGAGAGGGAGAGGAAGCGATGTCACGTCATGGCTGGATGCCATCAGAAGTTCGTTCTGATGCTGGTGGCCAGCCCGGCCGTGATGCCACCTCGGTGTCTGTACACAGACCGGGTCCCTCCCAGAGAAACCATATACAGCAGGAAGCCTGAGAAGCAGCGTGGGCCATGGCAAGGGCAGTCTAGGTGGTAGCCTCTGGGAGTCTAGTGGACATCAGTGGCGGGCAAGGCTTTCTCAGGGAGGCGCGTTCTCAGAACTGGTGCCCAGAGGCACCGTGAGAGGCCCTATGGGATTCAGTTGTGAACCTGCAACAGCCAGAGAGTGGGTGGACAGGGCGGGCAGCAGGGACAACGAAGCACTGTGTATAGTTACCAAAACTGGAGCGCCAAGGTGGTATCGGCCGGGACAGAGGTCCAGGGTCACTTCAGGATTTGTCCCCAGGAAACTGGACCTAGATGTGGGGAGGAGAAAGAAACTGAAGACTTGGCCAGGACAGAGGGATGAATGGGTTTGGTGGCAGTGGGGTAATGCACTCAGAAGCACCTCTTGACTCTCTCCCACCATCTTTACTCCGTACTTCAAAGTGCCCGTGAAGGTAGCCTCACTTCATGACTGAGGTTCGGGAAATACAACCAAAACGTAAAAGCACCTTCCAGATTCTGTCCAGCTTTATCCACAATCTTTGACTACCCACCCACTTGAATAACTCCTTCCCCCCACCCCCCGAGGCAATTTTAATACAAGGACCATTTTTACCAAGTCACTCTCTGTGATAGAATATAAAAATTATCTCAACATAGCTCTTTGAGAATGGACCTTCAGAGGCACGTTAGGCCTTTCTGCATGACTAATGAGCGCCTTGGTGAAACATTTTGCCTCTTACTGAAATAAATCTCTCCTATTAGATCTCCCATATGAAAAATCGCCTATCATTTAAGCTGACTGGTTTCACTGGTGGAAATATCAGTGTACTTGTGAAACATTTTAGAAATTATTACAGTTTACAAAAGCTGGGCAGGTGGCGCTCGCCTTTAATCCCAGCACTTGGGAAGCACGGGTGGGAAGATCGCCATGAGTTCGAGGCCAGCCTGAGACGACACAGTGAATTCCAAGTTAGCCTGGGCTGCAGCGAGACCCTACCTCAAAAAATATTATTACAATTTACAAACAAGGTGATCTTGTAACCCAAGTTCAAGAAGAAAAAAAAACATAGAATGTACAGTGAGAACAGGCTGTCTGATGACACTGTAATGTCCCACAGCTGCTCTAGCAAGTGCCACAGACTGAATGGTTTAGTGTTTCAGCTCGTGTTGACAGAGTTGTGAAAGCTAAGGGTCCAAATTAACTTTTTTTCTTTTCAAATTTTTTTATTAACAACTTCCATGAGTGTAAAAACCCATGGTAATACCCTCCCTTCTCCCACTTTCCCCTTTGAAACTCCACTCTCCATCACATCCCCTCCCCCTCTCAATCAGTCTCTCTTTTTTTTATTTTGATGTCATGATCTTTTCCTCCTCTTTTGATGGTCTTGTGTAGGTAGTGTCAGGCACTATGAGGTCATGGATATCCAGGCCATTTTGTGTCTGGAGGAGCATGTTGTAAGGAGTCCTACCCTTCCTTTGGTTCTTACATTCTTTCTACCACCTCTTCCGCAATAGAGCTAAGGGTTTAAATTTGAGGGGTCAGCAAAACCGTGCTTCCTCTGAAGGCTCCAGGTCACTTTCTTGCCTCTCATCAACCTGGTGGCCTTAACACATTGCCCGGCCCAGATTAGGGCCATCTCCTTTCTCTGTAACTTCATTGATAGTCCGATGTATCCAGATTTTCTATTTTGTTAAGAAACTGGGCCTGTGGGGGCTCAAGTTTGTAATCCCAGTAACTGTGCAAGCAGAGACAAGATCATAGGTTCAAGGCCTGCCTTGGTTACAAGGTAGGTTCAAAGCCAGTCTGGGCAATTTGGTGTAAGACCTTACCGAGGTCCAGCGGATATGTCCCTTTTTGGTAAAGCACTTTGCTTGCCCAGCATGTGTGAAGCCCTGGGTTCAATCTCTCACACTACCAAAAAAAATTAAATAAATACAATAAAATGTGCTAGTAACACTGAATCCTACCTCGTGACTTTGTTTACTCCATCACATACAGGAATATGATCTCCAAGTAAGGGTCACTTTCAGAGGTAGTGGAAGGTGAAGATCTCATTGCATCTTTAAGGAAGATACAATTCAACCCCAAACACTGATCATCCAATGTCACCTCCTCAAAGTTCATTCTCACCCAGTGTCCCCTATTCTGTTTTAAAGGAAGCTTGAGCCAACCACCAGTACTAACTCGGTAGATTCTTTCATTACCCACAAGGGGGCGGTGGAGAGGGTGCATATGTCGGTGATGGGGGAACCAAAACGCAGCTGCCCTGCTTAACTTTCACATGACCTTGGCACAGGCCTTTAAATCTCTCCACACCTCCCTGTCCTTACCTTTAAATCGGGGTAACAGATTACAAGAATGTTGTGAGGCTATCATAAGATACCGTGTATGAAGCCGGCTTTGTAAGGTGTGACAGATGTGGACTTTGCATTGCGCGTCTTTTAGAAAACAGTTCTGCATGCATCCGAGGCCAGTCTGCCTGGATGGAAGCCTAGCTCTGCTGCTTACGAGCTGAATGGCTTTGGGAGGTGGACCCCCCCCCCCGGGTGCCTCTTGTTTCATCCCATAAAATGGGACTGTTAACGGTATCTCTTCTAAGAGCTTGTAGTGAAGATCAAATGGGAATGATCTCCGAGAAGTGCTTAGAAACTGCCTTGCTACATGATATGCACGGAGTTATATAAGTCTTTGCTATTTTTATCCAGGGCAAGGGCACAGCATCATGTCCTGTGTGCAATTCCATCCCAGCTTCTAACAAAGAGCAGGTGATGCAGGACTGTCTGCTGGATGAATTAAGAGATGGAGAATGCCCACTAAGCGCCTCACGTCCCCCCTGTAACTGCCTCACTTCCCTAGCTAGTGTCCTTTCCCTGTCCTCCACCCGCCCAGGCTGGCTTCTCTCTGGACACAGTGCAGCCTTCCCCGCTGCACAAGGGACCTGCTCAGCCTTCTCAAACTACCAAGCCTTCGGGGAGAACATGACACGGGGCCGATGCGCTGTTGAAAGGACTGACTCGTTTCTCACGCTCTGTTGTTTCTTTACCTACTCTTCCTTCTTCTCCCCATGTCTTTCCTACTTTCCCGGTCCTCCTCCTCTACATTTTAAAACTATTTGATATTTATTTATTTGAGAGAAAGAGGCCCTGGGGGTTGGGGGGGGGGATGTGTGCGCCAGGGCCTCCAGCCACACTGCAAACAAACTCCAGAGACAGTGTGTCACCTTGTGCATCTAGCTTACGGTATTGGGGAATCAAACCTGGACCCTTTGACTTAGCAGGCAAGCGCCTTAGATCAGTTCTCTCTCCAGTCCACTTCCTCTTTTCTACCCCTTCGCCATAGCACCTTTCACAAGCAGCCCATCCCCCACCCCGCCACCTCTTCCTGTAACAGGTCCCAACTCTGACACCAACTCTGGCTTCGCCAACAATATATTTACTTCCAGGTGTGATGTTCAGCATCGTTTACTATAAATGCCTCTCAAGAGGGCAGCAGCCAGTCAGAATCCACAGGAGCTCTATATTGGAGGCTGGGTCCAGTTTAATTGTTTGACTGCTGGGACCCAGGGCGATGTGGTTTTGGGGTTTGGGGGAGGCGTGGGAGTGGCCAGAGGACTATGAGAAACATTCGACACTATGCTGGCTTGGGATAGTAGCCACTTTTTACCTGAAACACTAGTGTTTCCAGTGTAGTCTGCGCAGCTGGCTCAGAGGTTAAAGACACTTGCTTACAAAGCCTCTCGGCCTGGGTTTGGGTCCCTAGAACCCCTGTAAAGCCAGATGCACAAAGTGGCACATGCATCTCAAGTTCATTTCTCCCTCTCCCTCTCTCTCTCTTGCATTTGCAAATAAATAAGTAATATTATAAAACGAAGCATTTTCAGTACTTGAAAATATTATTTATTTGTGAGCACAGAGAGAGGGTGTGAGAGAGAGTATATGTTACACTGCAGAGTCCACATGCGTGTGCATTTTATAGATCTGGGACAGTGCTTTAACAGGCGGCGTGGGCACACTCCTGCTCAATGCCAGTCTTTAAGGCCAACTGTCTGTGTCTGGATTCTAGAAAGTGCTCCTGGCAGTAGGCGATTCGCCATAGCTTCAAGTCAGACAGCCAGACCACAGTGATAGTGGCGTTCAGTAGGGTCGTGTGCCTTTGTATAAATAGCACGTTCTTAGACACCTGGCTGGTTTCTGGACTTTGCAATGATGGATAGAAATAGTATCCAGTAGGAACTAAACATTTACCTTGTTCCAGATGTTTTGTAAGTGTCTTTAAAAGTGTTTTGGAACTTGAGGGTAGGGAGATGGCTCAGGGTTAAAGGCACTTGCTTGCAAAGTCTGCCAGCATGGGTTCAACTCCCCAGCTACTCCCGAAAAGCTGCAGAAAGGGGCCCGTGCACACTGCTGTTTATTTATAACAGCAAGAGACCTTGGCACCCAGCCATACAATACACCTGTGCAAGTAAGTAAATAAAAATTAGAACAAGCCATAGTGTTAAGATTGCCGTTCTAACCAGGAGTTAACCCAGCTTGCTTCCACTCTGCAGGTACCCTCATCACTGTTGTCAAGTAATCTGGTGACAATCTTAGCTTCCTGTTCCCTAAACCCTGTCTATCCTCCACTGTGGGATTCATCACTTTGAATCCTAATTGTCCGTTCCATGTCACAGAGCTCTGGTCACGTCAAGGGGTCAAATATATACTTCTGAAAGGAGGGATGACAGTCACTGGGGACCACTGTGTGACAGTCCCTCTTGGTGTTACAGGCTGTGAAGCATGATAAACAGGGTCTGGAGAGATGGCTTAGTGGTTAAAATGTTTGCCTCCAAAACCAAAGGATCCCGGTTCAATTCCCCAGGACCCACGTAAGCCAGATGCATAAGGGGCGCAAGCATCTGGAGTTTGTTTGCAGTGGCTAGAGGCCCTGGCGTGCCCATTCTCTCTCTCTCTCTCTCTCTCTCTCCCTCTCTCTCTCTCTCTCCATTTTCTCTCTAAAATAAATAAATTACAGACACACACATATAATATATATAAAATCAAGAATGATTAACAGAAGAGTCCTGCCTTGCCCCACAGCCAGAGGCCATGATTAGAAGTCGAGTAGCCACAAGATGGTTCACACTAACCTGCATCTCTTTGGGACCCAGAGGACGCATATATTTTAGTGAAAGAAAATAATTTTCAAATGAAGTATCGGATGCCCAGAAGTTTGTTTCCTTGAATCTCTAGTGAACCAAAGGATTATTTTTGGTTTCACCAGTTTCTGTTAACCAGCACATTTTCAGTTTTAACGTATAAAATTAGGAGGCTGAGTCATCTTAACAGTGAAGATGACTGGCTGTGTGCTCCCCTTCCACACGGCACAGCAGTGGGGAAACCAACTGTCCAGGCACCTCACATGCAGTTTTTAAAAGAGCCTTAAGGGCTGGAGAGATGGCTTAGCGGTTAAGCGCTTGCCTGTGAAGCCTAAGGACCCCGGTTCGAGGCTCGGTTCCCCAGGTCCCACGTTAGCCAGATGCACAAGGGGGCGCACGCATCTGGAGTTCGTTTGCAGTGGTTGGAAGCCCTGGTGCGCCCATTCTGTCTCTCTCCCTCTGTCTTTCTCTCTGTCCGTCACTCTCAAATAAATAAATAAAAAATGAACAAAAAATATTTTTAAAAGAGCCTTATACGGGTTGGAGAGATGGCTTAGCGGTTCAGGTGCTTGCCTGCAAAGCCTAAGGACCCAGGTTCTATTCTCCACATCCCACGTTAGCCAGATGCACATGGTGGCGCACACATCCTGGAGTTCATTTGCAGTGGCTAGAGGCCCTGGAGCACCCATTCTCTCTATCCCCCTCTGTATCTAATAAATAAAACAATAAAATTTTAAAGAGCCTTAAACGTGCTTTCAAATGCCAATTACAGTTCACCCCACTCTCTGCCTTTCCTCCCCACTTACTAATCTATTTTTATTTTTATTTATTTATTTTTTTTTTGAGGTAGGGTCTCACTCTAGCTTGGGCTGACCTGGAATTCACTATGTCATCTCAGGGTGACCTCGAACTCATGGCAACCCTCGTACCTCTGCCTCCCAAGTGCTGAGATTAAAGGTGGGCGCCACCATGCCCAGCTTTCCACTTACTAATTTTGACATTTGGTTTATTTTAAATTGTCACAAAATTAATGGCACCTGCCAAGGCCAGGAGTTCCTAAAGGAGCAGGGCAGTTGATTGGCATTTAATGAATGCATGCCAACTGTACTTGCAGAGTACACCTGGGACAGCCTCAAGGATTCCCCAGCCCTCTGGTCATGACAAGCTGCCCTAAGTTCAAATGCAGAGGGACGGAGATGACGTGTGCGCAACGCCCTCCCAGTCAGAGCTCCAGGCCTGAGGGAGCGCTCGGGGTGTCCCTGGTCACTGTAGGCCACGGAATGACCCACTGGGCTTTGCATGGTTTTCTGAGAAGAGAATGCAACATACCTATGCACCCAACTTCGCCCCCTGACCTCCACTTCCCTTTCTCTCCCTGAGTTCCCAGGAGGGCTCTGGGCAGCGGCGGTGGTGGCACGGATAAAGGAAGTGACAGCTTCCTACCAGCGTTAGTGATTCCTCCTGTTGCCTGTCACTTCCATGGCCCAGCTTCCACCACGGCCCCCTCCACACCACAGAAGCAGCCAAGAGAAAGAAGCATGTCCCAGAAGAGGAAAGATTGTAAAGAATTCCGTTTTTAATCTCTTTAATAAGTATAGCAGTTTCTTGCTACTTGCCAGCAAATTACTGCATGGATAGTCTATAAAAGATGCATTGTGTTATAAATTGGACTAAATAATAACCAGAAAGGACCACTTTTAGATTCATGCATAATGTAAATGAGATGAGCAGTCATTCATTTTGATGGAAGTCCTGGTTATCACTCACTTATAACGATTCCCAAAGCCTGCAGTTTCCCACTAATCCCAATGCCCTTATGGGGTTGTATTTTATGTGCTGTATTGTGTGGTTGGATCTAATAATGCAAGGAGCTTGTGCAGCTCAATTAGTTTATTTAAATTCAGAAGAGGACTAAAACCGTAATCTGTCACTTGCTTTGAGCAGAGCTATTTTGGACCCATGGTTAATATTATAAACTAAGTTCTGATGTAAATAACACTTGTACTTGCCTATCTTTCCAGAAGAAGAGGCGGTTCAGTCCAGATGTTACTTCAGCCCTGGATCACCTGACTCAGACCCATAGAAATGATGGGCTTGTGAAAGTTAGGTCCCCGCCTGCCCCCACCCCCTCCACTTTCAGAAACCTTGATAGATTCTGAAACCAGAGAGAAACTAAGGCTGGGGACATCTGGTACAACCAGCCAGTTGAGTCCGATTGCAGTTAACTTCTCGTTTTGGGCAGGAAGCACCTGACCAAAAGCAGCTTGTGGGAGGAAAGGGTTTATTTTGGCTCACAGACTCATGATGGTAGGGGACACGATGGCATGAGCAGAGGGTGGACATCACCCCCTTGGCCAACATAAGGTGGACAACAGCAGCAGGAGAGTGTGGCAAACACTGGCAAGGGGAAGCTGGGTGTAACACCCATAAGCCCGCCCTCAACAATACACTGCCCCCAAGAGGTTCCAATTCTCAAATTGTCACCGGCTGGGGACCTAGCATTCAGAACACATAAGATTATGGGGGGACACCTGAGTCAAACCACCACAAGTCCCTTTGATACTATCTGCTGATGTAAGAATATATCTCTGGTATAAGAAGCAACAGTTGGGGGCAGGTGCGGCTGGAGAGATGGCTTAGCAGTTAAGGTCTTGCCTGCACAGCCTAAGGACCCAGGATCGGCTCTCCAGAACTCACATAAGCCAGGTAGATGCATAAGGTCAGATGTACACGGTCATGTATGTGCCCAATATAGTGCATGAGTCTGGAGTTCTATTGCAGTGGCTAGAGGCCCTGACATACCAATTCTTTCTCTCATTAATAAATAATTTAAAAAAGAAACAACAGTGTGGTTTTTTTTTTTAAACTCTCGAGCTTTGTACACTGTCTATACTTACTAAATCCTCCTAGACTTAATCAATTTGACTCAGGTGGCCTTGGCTGACACTATTCCTCATGCCCGGCCACCACTGACTTCTCACAGTTCTCAGAACATATTGGATGGTTGCCAACAGACATCCTCCATGCCACATTTTACTGTAACCATTGATTTTTGTGGCTTTCGGTTTTCACTAAATTTGTAACATTCGAGGGGAACAGAGATGTGGAAAAGCAATATGTGCCAGTTTATGTAATATTTACTGGTAACTGCTGCTTGGCTGTCAGCTTCTCACAACTAGTAGAAGGAATGGAAATAGAGGATTACTTGTAAAAGTTCACACAGCCGGGCTGGAGAGATGGCTTAGCGGTTAAGTGCTTGCCTGTGAAGCCTAAGGACCCCGGTTCGAGGCTCGGTTCCTCAGGTCCCACGTTAGCCAGATGCACAAGGGGGTGTACGCGTCTGGAGTTCGTTTGCAGAGGCTGGAAGCCCTGGTGCACCCATTCTCTCTCTCTCCCTCTATCTGTCTTTCTCTCTGTGTCTGTCGCTCTCAAATAAATAAATAAATAAAATTTAAAAAAAAGTTCACACAGCCATTTTGGGATGAAGGTATAATCAGAATTCCAGGACTTTCCAACTATAATCCCTAGCTGCTTTAAACTCTGGGTTAGCCACGCTGTCCTGATCAGCCCCAGCAAGTCTCAGCAGAGGAGATATCCAAGAGAGACAGATCTGGGACCCTTTGAAGAGGAAATACCCGAAGTTGGCACTAGGTGGGAGAACAAGAGTAACCAAGTACGAAAGGGCTTCTTACACAGGCCAGAAAAGAAACACAGCAGTGGAGAACCTGAACACACCTAGTTTTAAATATGTATTTTTCCTCCCAGTAATTGATGTACTGGGCATGGTAGTTTAAACCTGTCATGCTAGCCCTCAGAATGTGGAGGTAGGAGAGTCAGAAGTGCAAGGTCATCTTCCACCAAGTACGAGCTGAGGCCAGCCTGGACTATAAGAGATCCTGTCTTTAAAAAATGAAAGTATTCTTGCCAGCTATACAAAGAATGTCCAAAGGAAATGATGATGAAGATGATGGAGGTGGTGGTGATGGCAGTGATGATGAAGATGATGATGAAGGTGGTGGTGGTGATGGCAGTGATGATGAGGATGAAGATGATGGTGGTGGTGGTGGTGATGGTAGTGATGCTGAAGATGATGATGATGTTGGTGGTGGTGATGGCAGTGATGATGAAGATGATGATGATTGTAGTGGTGGTGATGGCAGTGATGATGATGATGATGGTGGTGATGGTGATGGCAGTGATGATGAAGATGATGGTGATTGTAGTGGTGGTGATGGTGGTAATGATGATGAAGATGATGGTGGTGGTGGTGATGGTAGTGATGATGAAGATGATGATTGTAGTGATGATGGCGGTGATGATGAAGGTGATGATGATGGTGGTGGTGGTGATGGCAGTGATGATGAAGGTGATGATTGTAGTGATGATGGCGGTGATGATGAAGATGATGATTGTAGTGGTGGTGATGGCAGTGATGATGAAGGTGATGATGATGATGGTGATGGTGATGGTAGTGATGATGAAGATGATGGTGGGTGGTGATGGCAGTGATGATGAAGATGATGATTGTAGTGATGATGGCGGTGATGATGAAGATGATGATGGTGGTGGTGGTGGTGGTGATGGTAGTGATGATGAAGATGATGATTGTAGTGATGATGGCGGTGATGATGAAGGTGATGATGATGATGGTGTTGGTGATGGTAGTGATGATGAAGATGATGGTGGTGGTGGCAGTGATGGTAGTGATGATGAGGAAGATGATGATGGTGGTGGTGGTGGTGGTGATGGTGGTAATGATGAGGAGAATGATGTCATGATGATGGTGGGGGGGTGATGATGGTGATGAGAAAGCTTAGCTGGTGTGTGTTATGCATCAAACACTGTTTCAGCACTTTATATGAATTAACTTATTGAGTGTGAGGTGGGAACGATTGTTATCTTCATTTACAGATGTGGCAATTGGAGGTGACAAGGCCCTCTGGCAAGAAGAGTACAACTAGATTCTGAGCCCAGTAATCTGACTCCAAGTCTGTTCCTTTAACCCTTCAACTATTTCTTGGGCCGAGGCCAAATATAGAACAGGCTTCAGGAGTTTAACTGCAGGCCAGGAGCATCCATCCTGACCGTAGATTTCAGGAAGTGTGTGGGGTGCAAGGAACCCCAGAAACTCTGCCACGGCTGCTCTGTGGCCGACAGAGCTGGGTCCAGGACTCAGAATATTCCCTGTGGCCGCTCTCAGAGCATTGGTCCTGATGGCTGGTGTGCACTAGCTGGCCTGTTCAGACACCTCACACCTCTGGAAGCTGACTGGCTAAGGCAGACAGAGCTGGGGTGGTAGGGGCAGAGATCAGAAAAGCAGGCTGGAACCCTCCTCAAAAGGGCCTTTTAAGAGTTTGTGACCAAACATGTAGCCCCTGAAAACACACGATTAAAATCATTCTCGGGCTAGAGAGATGGCTTAGGGGTTAAGCGCTTACCTGTGAAGCCTAAGGACCCCAGCTTGAGGCTCGATTCCCCAGGACCCACATTAGCCAGATGCACCAGGGGGTGCACACGTCTGGAGTTCATTTGCAGTGGCTGGAGGCCCTGGCACGCCCATTCTCTCTCTTTCTATCTGCCTCTTTCTCTCTCTGTCTGTCACTCTCAAATAAATAAATAAATAAAAATAAACAAAATTTCAAAAAAAAAATCATTCCCTTGGGGCTGGAGAGATGGCTCAGCAGTTGAGGCACTTGCCTGCAATGCCTAATGACCTGGGTTTGGTTTCCCCAGGACCCATGTAAGCCAGATGCACAAAGTGGCGCATGCATCTGGAGTTTGTTTGCAGTGGCTTGAGGCCCTGGTGTGCCCATTCTCTCTCCCTCCCTTTCTCTCTTTCCTTGCAAATAATTATATTTTGTAAGAAACCATTCTCTAATAATACAGTATACACACCCACACAAGGGACCTGCTAACTAGTCAAACTGTAGATCTGATAAAAATGGGGATTCTGGTATCTCGTTCCCTGTTAGCTGTTCCTATGGGTAGCAGCTCCTGTTGTTAGGGAAATATTCTTTGACAGCCTCCTAATTAATCTGTTCTGATTTTTGCTTCCATAGTCCAAAGGATTCTAAAAATTACTTGTTTGTAAATAAGCAATTTAAAAAAATCTCATTTTCCTATTATGCGCTTTCTTTCTCATACCAACTTGATTCTGAAGTCTTTTTCTTTGCCGAAGCTGCATTTTCCTTCCCATGCCATGTAATTTAATGGCCGTGTAATTCTGATAGCCAAAGTCTGTTGTTCTTTTGCATCGTTTCTCATCCTGTTGAGAATCAACATAGACAGTCTGGATTGGACTCCTCCATGGTTGCTTAGTTTAATAAATGTAATTCAGCTTGAAATTCGAACTCTATTCTAACCATCATCCTGAATCTAAATTTTCCTACAGTAGAGATTATTATTGTTGGAGGTAGAATAAACCACACAAATTTGATGTAGACCTCATCAGAATTCTGTTGTTATTTTTAATCAAGTAGTCGGCAAACAACACAGACTGTGTAATAAAATTAGAAGTACAAAATCTAATCATCAGGCAATATTTAAATATACTGTAATGCATCAACTTGATCATGATAACTTCCTATTTCAAAACTCTTTTTAAAATTTCATTTATTAGAGAGAACGGGAGAGTGTGGGTGTGCAAGGGCCTCTTACCACTGTAAATGAACTTTAGATCCATGCATCAACATGTGCATCTGGCTTATGTGGGTCCTGGGGAATCAAACCTGGGTCCTTAGGCTTCACTGGCAAGTGCCTTAATCACTAAACCATCCCTCCAGCCCCTATTTAAAAATTTCCAAAGGCAGTGAAGTTCACACCCCTTTACTAGGCTCTCAAAGTTCTTGTTATCTGGCTTCTGCCCACTGTTTCCTGCCCCCTCACCTCTTCTCGCCTCTTCTCACCTCCCCAGTTCTTTACTCATGTCCCCTCTAAAGAGGACTCCAGCGTGGGAAACTGTTTACAAGTTCCCAGATGGGACGTTCCCATAGCAAATCCTCCTCTTCTTGTGTGTTCTTACATGTTATCCCCCCTTAACACGTTCAAGCACACTCTTCACAATACAATACATGAGCACACCCTATAGATATAGTACAGTGTACATATATAACATCTACCATACACATAAAACACACCATACACATAAAACACACACATGTACATGCAGACACGTGTTTGCTGCTCAGCCCCTGGCCAGGTCCCTATATGCCTTTTGGTTCTCAGCTTCCACATCAATTCTGCAGAAGCCTTCCCCTCCCCATAAACCCCCATCTCAATTACAACTCCTCCTGCTATTGTTTCTCACCATTTCCCTCAAGAACATGTACATGCAATTTGTAATTAACACAAATTAAAACCTAACATCATCTTTACCACCAACCTGCAGGATTCATGAAGAGACACCAGGTCTTGCTTATGCCCACCTTTTATTTTTATTTATTTTGAAAGATGGAGAGAGGCAGTTAGAAAGAGAGAGGAAAAGAGAATGGGCACACCAGGGCCTTTAGCCACTGCAAGTGAACTCCAGACACATGTGTTACCTTGTGCGTCGGGCTTACGTGGGTCCTGAGGAATTGAGCCTGGTACTTAGGCTTTGCAGGCATGCGCCTTAGCTGCTAAGCCACCTCTCCAGCCCTATGCCCACGTTTTAATTAGCACTGAGCAAGATGCATGCCACATAGCAGGAAATACCCATTAAGTGAGTGGATGAGTGAAGCTTTGTTCTGGAAACATCCAACCATCTGTCTTTTCTGTACCTGGCAGGTCCCTTATAGTGAGCAAAGTCCAGAAAAAGCCATAAGCTTCAACTGAGTCATGAACTGCATGTTCCAAATTAGTCCTTGGTGTGGGCCCCTCTCACTGGCTTTAGCCTGGGCCCCCCAGCTTCTGCTTCCTGTAAGCACTCCCACAGTGGTCTCCCCACCTCCGTCTCACCCAGCCCCCCCAGAGCTGGACCTAGCTTCCAGTATCTCCTGGGGCAAGTGCTTAATCAGGACACAAAATTGCAAGTCCTAGTGAGGCAGTTTAGGGTGACTGGGCCCAGAAAGTACAAATGCAGGGATGTCCCTGGACCTGCCCTTGCTGTGTGCTAGAGATCAGAGAAGGATCTTACCTCTCCTTATTTCTTGACTAAAAGTGCAACCTAGATCTGTTTTTCTATAAACAACCCTGGGAGTCTCTGCCTGGGAAGGAGTTTCCTCTGTCCTAGAATGAAGGTTTAAATCTGATCCCGGCATTCTCTTTCTCCCCAAAAACATGGAGTCATGGCTGACCTTCTCCTGAGCCAGCCCCCAAGCCCAGACCAATCAGCTCTCTCTCACACTCCCCTGACCCTGAGGGTCAGGTCCATCACAATAGGATTATAAATATATGCTTGTCATGTGGGCAAGGCTCCTTGTAGCTGTTTACCTCTCCTGAACGTCCAGGTTCCTGCTCTGGTAAGACCCCCTTGTTTCAACTGTGCTGGGCGGAGATGGGAGTGAGGGGTTCCATACTCCTGTGTGGGCCCCACCTCTACTTGCCTTCCACGTGGCAGGAGTTTCTGTATACTTTCTTCTCTGTTAATCTAATATAGTCTCTCTTAAGTCTTAACTTTCTGGTGTATGAATTTTAATTCTTTTGTGTTTTTCTTTTAATTATTTATTTGCAAGCAGAGAGAGAGAGAGAGAGAATGAATGGGTGTTCCAGGGCCTGTAGCCTTTGCAAATGAACTCCAGGTGCATGTACTACTTTGTGCATCTGGCTTTACGTTGGTGTTAGGGAGCCGAACCCAAGTCATGAGGCTTCACTGGCAAGCGCCTTAACTGCTGAGCCATCTCTCCAGCCCAGATTTTAATTCTTTCAACTCCTAAAACAAAGATCTGGGGATACCCTACATTTATTGGTGCGTGGGCATGTTGTATTGGTGTATTGGCAAGGAACCCTAAAACTCTACACCAGCAGCCACAGGGAAGATTTTCTGCAACATTTTTGTCTTTATTTCTTGGACTACACTTAGGAGACACTATGTCTGACACCTGTTTTGTTTCACAGTGATGCACAGTGATGCGTTACACTTCTGCACACTGCTCTTTCTTTCTCTCTCATTCAGCTGTGACAGCTTGCTTTGATACTCAACAGGTTACTTTGTGCAAGGATGCACGTCCTGAGAAATCCTGAGCTCTAACAAGAACTTTCTTACAAATTGTTTGCCATGTCAGCTAGCTCATTATATTTTGTCAGTAGCTTTTCCTGCAGAGTTTTAGATTCCTATAGGATCCCTTACTAATGCACTGCTTTCTAGGGTCACACACTCCTTAAATTAACATGCCTCAGACATCAGTGCACAAACGTTCTTCAAAATAGGGACACCAGGGCTGGAGAGGTGGCTTAGCAGTTAAGGCGCTTGCCTGCAAAGCCAAAGGACCCAGTTTCGATTCCTCAGGACCCACGTAAGCTAGATGCACAAAGTGGCACATGTGTCTAGAGTTTGTTTGCAGTGGCTGGAGACCCTAGTGTACCCATTCTCTCTGTCTACTTCTTTCTCTCTCAAATAAGTAAATAAAAATACAATATTTAAAAAAAAAATAGACACCAGATTGAACTAGGATGTGAGGCCATTTTTTTACATGTAGGTAGTTGTGAAAATACTGTATAGAACAGAAAATAACTTTAAACATAAAATCCTTGAGTACACATAATCAAGTATGCTGTATCATGTTTTAATGCAAAACAAAGAGCTGATCAAAATAGTGGTGAGTCTGCTCTCACGCTTCCTTTAAATAAAATGTCATATACAAATATTTTCTTTCTTTTATATTCATAGTATTTTCACGGTACTTACTGTATATACCAGACAGTTCTCTAAAGCTTACTGAAGTGTTAACTTATTTAATTGTATAACCACCGGGAGAGCAGCACACAATAATAATACTCCTTGTACGGATGAAGAAAACATTCAAATAACCATACAGAGTCATGCAGGTATGAAAGGGCAGACCTGAGAGCAATGGGTCCAAAATCCATGAGTTCTACTCACTCCTCTTACCCAGCCATACATAGGCTAGGCAAATAATTGTTTCTCATTCCCCAAATCTTCACATATATGCCTATTAGCACATTCCAGTTTTTTTATGCATCCTGTTATTTTGTAAAAGACAATACTAGATTCCTATCTTTCCTGGATCTGAACTATTGTTAATAAGTAGTTCAGTGTAAGAGTGGAGTGGAATCAGGTAAGACCTAGACTTAAAATCAGTTATATAACTTGCCAGTTACATGACCTGAGACATAGTCTCCTGACCCTATCTGTCACTTCGGAAAGTAAGGATCTTTACTGCCCTCGCAAGAAGATGAGATAGCCACATATAAGTCCCTGGCACGTAGATGGTCAATAGTATTCTTTTTTTTTTTTTAATATTTTTTTTTATTTATTTATTTGAGAGCGACAGACATAGAGAGAAAGACAGATAGAGGGAGAGAGAGAGAATGGGTGCGCCAGGGCTTCCAGCCTCTGCAAACGAACTCCAGACGCGTGCGCCCCCTTGTGCATCTGGCTAACGTGGGACCTGGGGAACTGAGCCTCGAACCGGGGTCCTTAGGCTTCTCAGGCAAGCGCTTAACCGCTAAGCCATCTCCCCAGCCCAGGTCAATAGTATTCTTGATAATCAGCGGGTAAGTGAGGACACTAGGAAACTAATTCTCATGAAAAAGAATGTCATCTGTAAGTTATGAATTTGGTGTTGCAGACTATGTCCAGCTGAGCCGAGATTAGGTCATAAAGCTCTCTAAGGATGGCGGGTGTAGGAAGGGACAGCAGCATTGATAAGAAACCCACCTTCCGGCCAGTTGAAACATATATGAGCAGCTCGAAAGCGTTGTGTGGCAAGACTGGGGAGGAAATGAATGATTGTGTGAGTGAGCTCCGCTTTGCCATCCCATGACTGTGTTTCTGACTGAATCTCCATGCTTGGAATTCTGCTTACCAACGTCCCTACATTCAACCCACCTGCACATCAGTGCACAGACAGACTGACAGACCTACAGGTGTGCCTGGTCTAACAGCAAGTGTCCTGGTCATCCTCTTCCAAGGGCAGTGTTTGTAGCTGCAGAGTTAGGGCTGAGGTTTTCCCCGTGGTCTCTTAGCCTCTGCACAAGAATTGCCCTTCTGTTTATAATCTCCCTGCACCCAGCTGATGGTGGTGGCTGCATTTTGAATTCCATCACCACCTCCCAAGCAGCCAACTTAGAGACTGGCTGCACACTTGTAGTGAAGGAACAAAGTTAAAATACTTAATATTTATTTATTTATTTGAGACAGAGAAAAGAGAGAATGGGGCATGCCAGGACCTCTAGCCACTGCCCATGAACTTCAGGCACATGCGCCCCCTTGTGCATCTGGCTTACGTGGGTCCTGTGGAATAGGACCTGGGTCCTTTGGCTTTGCAGGCCAAGTGCCTTAACCACTAAGCCATCTCTCTCTAGGCCCCAGATATTTATTTTAACACATCTGGAGATTGAAGCAGTTGTCAAGGAAGGGAAGAAAGAATCAAAGTCAGAGGAGCTGGAGTAAGTTAATTGGGGTGCAGGGGTTCTGGGAAGCCTCGAAGCAATGAGTAAAGATTCAGAAAAGAAACATGCCAGTCATGGTGGCGCATGCCTTTAATCCCAACACTGGGGAGGCAGAGGTAGGAGGAACGCCATGAGTTCAAGGCCACCCTGAGAATACATAGTGAATTCCAGTCAGCTTGGGCTACAGTGAGACCCTACCTTGAAAAACCAAATAAAACCTAAAAAGAAAATAAATAAAAAAGACTAAAAGTAAATAAATAATTAAAAAATTGCAGGCAGTAACAGATGGGGAGAGGCAATTTACATAACTTCCTAGTAGCAACCTCAGCTTTCCTATACCTGCCTCATACACCTGCCACAGACTGTCTCTCTGTGCATAAGAGCTTGAGGCCAAGGAGGCACATTGACATTCCTTGTTGTTAGAGACCTTAGTTCCTTTTAACATCCTCAGGACCCACCTGGGGTCCTCCTGAGAGAGTGCGGTGCCAACGAACGCTGCTGACGGCGCACCCTCGGGAGGTCACAGGCTGGCACAGACCATCAGGACTAAGCCTGGGACTCGGGTCTGCCCTTCCCTGTGGTGGCGAGGGTAGACTGCCACTGGACTGCAGGAGAAGCCCAGGCTGCTAAAAGTGCCACTGAGATGCGTGGAAATGAGCGGGAGCTACAGATGTTGAGATTCAGGGGGAACGTAAACAGTTCCTTCCCCAGCTCCATCACACTTGCTCTGTGGAATTATTTTTGTACCTGGTAAACAAACCCGTGCTCTCTTTGCCTGGTTGCAAATAGACTAATTCTTTAGGGAATGATAATACTCAAATTAGTTAACACAGCTTGCTGTTCATTTTCTAGATCTTGCATAATTCACCCATCAGGGTAACTCTCATGGCTAGTAGTTGAAGACTTGGGGATTAAAGTCCACTCACCGCTTAGCCAATTTGGTTGAATGAACACCTGTCATCCAATATGGGTGCTTTTTTTTTTTTTCTGGTTTGATTACTTCTTCCATCAGCCACCCTCTCATGTCATGCCATGCCATTCACTTGGATACCCCCCGACATGGGGGCAGGTCGGGAACTGGAAAGCGCCTTTTGTCTGTTGTCCAAGTTCACACCCGAGAGCTCCCTTGTGGGTGCACCAGCAAGCAGCTGCCACTGCCTTGGCATCAACAGCTATAAAATGATGTCTTCAGCCAATTCAGAAAATGCATTTAAAACTCTTACTCCCACCTCTCCTGCACAGATGTGTCACCCAGCTGTTCATCAGCTTTCCTCACTGGCGTGTGTGTGAGCACCGATCAGTGTGAGGGGGTTCAGAGACTGTTTGCTGGGTCAAGATAAATATGTCCTTCTGATGCCTGCCTTCCCACTTGGAGAGGTCTTCCTCTTTATCCTCAGCTGTTAACATATCTTTGGACTCTGTTATCAGGATTTAGGATAAAGAAGACAGAAGAGGGAGGGAGGAAAAGGAAAGAGGGAAGGAGAAAAGAAAGGAAGAAGGGAGAGAAGGAGAGGGAGGGAATAACAAAAAAATACGGGAAGGAGGGAGGAAGGAAGAGAAGAAGGAGGAAGGAAGGAGGAATAAAGGAAGGGAAGGAAGGAGGAAGAAAGGAAGGAAAGGAGGGAGAAGGAAGGAGGGAGGGAGGGAAGAAAAAGAAAAGAAAAGGCTGGAGTGATGGCTTAGTGGTTAAGGTGTTTGCCTATGAAGCCAAAGGACCCAGGTTCATTTCCCCAATACGCACATAAGCCAGATTCCTAAGGTGGTACATGTGTCTTACAGTGGCTGAACTCTCTGGTATGCCCATTCTCTCTCTGCCTCTTTCTCTCTCTCACACAAGTAAATAAAATAAACATTTTTTTAAAAAAGACAAAAAGAGGGCTGGAGAGATGGCTTAGTGGTTAAGTGCTGGCCTGTGAAGCCTAAGGACCCCGGTTCGCGGCTCAACTCCCCAGGACCCACGTTAGCTAGATGCACAAGGGGGTGCACACATCTGGACTTCGTTTGCAGTGGCTGGAGGCCCTGGTGCGCCCACTCTCTCGGTGCCTCTCTCTCTGCCTCTTTCTCCCTCTGTCTGTGGCTCTCAAATAAACAAATAAAAAAAATAGAAAGACAAAAAAGAAGGAGGAGAGAGGGAGCAAGGAGAGAAAGAAAGCAGGCTGGCTACAAGAAGCTTTTTGGCTCATAGATACAAGCAGCCTTAGTAGTCATGTAGTATTTAATTCATTC
Organism: Jaculus jaculus; assembly: GCF_020740685.1. NCBI lineage: Eukaryota > Metazoa > Chordata > Mammalia > Rodentia > Dipodidae > Jaculus > Jaculus jaculus. The sequence continues at coordinate 14,672,859 of NC_059104.1, read as the reverse complement.
TCCAACACACACACATTCACTCCCCCCCCCCACACACACACACCTTGCTTGGGTTTATAAGGAGTGAGTGAAATCAATGTGAAATGTTCAGTGTTGGAGGTGCAAGCTATGATGAACAGTCCTAAACCCCAAGCACCCATCTTACAGGGCCGTTGTTCGAGAGAGAACTGCAAGTACCTTCACCCGCCGACACACTTAAAAACGCAACTAGAGATTAACGGGAGGAACAACCTGATCCAGCAGAAGACAGCGGCGGCCATGATCGCCCAGCAGATGCAGTTCATGTTCCCGGGCACACCGCTTCATCCGGTGGTGAGTGCGCCTCCTCTGACAGCGGGCGGGCGGGGGGCTGCGTTGCCAACACGGGCAGTGCCACGGTGCCCTGCGATGCCCTCCCTTACTTTATCACTCGGGTTACAATCAGACCAAATAGCTTTGCCACTCAGTGGATACTGGGAAATAGCTGTGTGTTGTTGTTGTTTTTTAATCTCAATTTAAGTGGAAAGACGTGTGGAAATGGGGCAAAGGCAATCTCCAATCAATATCCGGGAAATCTGCATCACTCCCAACTCTTTTCTCATCAGCAAACTCTCTCATCTGATCACCTCAGGATACAAATCGCTCCACATTTTCCTTGAGAATACAGGTTGATGGCTCTGTACCGAAGAGATTGTGGTGCCCAAAATAATTTTAGCAGTGTAGCGGATAGTTGATGCAATTCGCTGGTGTCGCTTTAAGGATGAGGGAGAGGAGAAAGCAGAGATCTCCCCAAGGTCATGCAGCTAATGAGTTGAACCTAAACTCAGTCACTGGCCACAGCGCTTTCTGTCGCATGCTCCATGGAGACAGACAGCAGTCGCGTAAGGTAGAAGGGGGGCAGTTCCGCCCCAGGACGCTGTCTAGGCGCTTGTCTCCTGCTTCCCCAGACCTGCAAAGCATGCTCCAGCTGCTTCAACGAGAACCATATATCAGAAGCCCGAGACGGTTAAATACATGCTTATCTACTGTGTAATATTCTCGCCCCCGAGTTCAGCGTTTGAGAGTCCCTCCTTAAAGATCTAGAAATTGCTTTAGAAATGAGGCCCAAGAGGAAAGGAGTACATTTGACTTACAATGTGAATTATTTGTGAAAATCAAGCTAATTTAAAAAAACAAAACAAAACAGCAAAGCGAGTGTATGTTCACAAAAGACGGTTCTATCAGAATCAGTCTGCGTTGTAGAAAAAGTCTGTGTGAGTGCAAGAAATTGAATGGAAAGGAATAGCAACCAGCCAGCTCCAGTTTCCTACTGTGTGTCTGTGAGATGGGCTGCGGAGGGCAGGACAGGGAGCCCAGGAAGAAAGAAGAGGGCAGAGCAGGTGGGTAGCAGTTCTGGCAAGTCTGCAGGATGCTGTTTAAAAAAAAAAAAAAAAAAAAGGTAGAAACAAGCTCCACCCACCAGCTCTGTCCAAAGTTAAAAAAAAAAAAAAAAAAGCCAGAGGCAGAAGATTCTAAGATAAGACAGATATATAGCCTTTTGAGGTAGACAGAAGGGTATCAAGGGCAGGGTAAGAATCAGACCCAACAGAGGGTGAGATTGACAAGGAAAGGCTGCCTGTAACAAGGTGGTCTCAAATAAGTCATCCCACAACACCAGAAAGAGCTCTACAGATTTTACCACCGTCTAATCCAAAAACTAACCACTTGAACTTGGTTCTGTTTGAAATGGCGCCCCTTTGTAATTGATGATTATCTTTACTGACGCACACATGTAAATCATTTTATTAAATCTGCTGCATGCTACAATGATGTACTTAAAACATGTTAAATACTGTCCGCGGCAGTAAGTTTCAAGCCAGCCAGGTCAACGTAAGAACGGTCTGCTGTGTGGTTTATTCATCTGAATTAGATGCTTCCTGTTTCTTGAGTTAACAGTTGGCTTTGGCACTCGGTCATGGTGACGTTATTACAGAATCTATTCCCGTCTTCAAAGATGAGTGAGCTGATTGTAAAAAAGGGATTCAGTGGGAGGGGGCATTTGGGGAGGGGGAGAAAGGAAGGTGGTGGGAGGTCATGTTGTGTTGTCAATAAAGTAATAAAGTTAAAGAAAGGAAAGTTGTCAATAAAAGAAGTTGTCAATAAAAAGTTAAAGGAAGACACCCAAGTTTATTGTATACTATTAATTCATCCCAATTTGATGAGTAAGATTATGTTAGACCTCGTAGCGGCACTCAGAAGATACGATCAGTCTCTCTTGTTGAATATTTCTCTCTCTCTCCCTCTCTCTCTCTCTCTCCTCTCTCCTGTGTGTCTGCTTTGTGCGTTTCACGTTTTTACTCTGTGCTGGGGTTGCCAGGCAGAATATTTATTTCTATTTACCCTCTCCTTGGAAGCCTAACCATCACTGCCAGCGCTATAAATTACGCGCAGACTGAGAACCCCCAGGTGTGTATTTCTAGTCCGAACCTTTCCCCTCAGCTCGAGGCTCATATATCCCACTTTGTAGTGGACAGGGTCACCTCTAAATCTTTTGCATGAACTTGACATGTTGAATACCAAAGTCTTCATTCCACCACATTCCCCATCTCAGTAGCTGGCTCCATCAACACGCAGAGGGCCTCATACACACTGATCTGCGCCTTATCAACCCTGACCTGTCTGCCTTCAAAGCCATCACTTGCCTGTGCCCTTCTCTTAGCCACCACCAGCCCCATTTCCACCTTACAAGCATTTCCTTTCTAATCCTTTCGTGCTCCACTCCATATACCTACGAATAGCAATCAGGAAGACCTTTTTAAAACATCAATAGGGTATAAAGCAGATGCACAAGGTGGCACATGCATCTGGAATTCAGTTCCAGTGGCTGGAGGTCCTGGCACACCATTTCTCTCTCTTCCTCTCTGCCACTCGCTCTCAAATAAATAAATAAAATAGGGGCTGGAGTGATGGCTTAGTAGTAAAGGTGCTTGCCTGCAAAGCCTGAGGATCAGGGTTTCATTCCCCAGTACCCACGTAAGCCAGGTGCACAAGGTGGCACATGTGTCTGGAGTTCCTTTGCAGTGGCTGGAGGCCCTGGTGCACCCATCCTCTCTCTCTCTCTTTCCCCTCTCCTTCTTTCTCAAATAAATATATAAAATATTTTAAAAATAAAATATTAAAAATATAGGTGCTGGAGAGGTTGTTCCATGGTGATGGTGAAAGATGCTTGCTCGCAAAGCCTGATGGCCCAAGTTCAGTTCCCCAATATGCACGTAAAGCCAGATGCACAAAGTGGCACATGCATCCAGAGTTTGTTTATGGTGGCAGGAGGTCCTGGCACACCCATTCATACTCTCTCCTCTCTCTTTGCATCGCCTCTCTCTCCTTCCCCTCTCTCACTTCTTGCAAATGAAAATATTTAAGAATATGTAACTGGGACCCTCATACCCTCTTACTTAAGATCCCTAAATGGTTCCCCATAACATTTAACCTTGCCTGTGACCCATAAAGTCTTATGCAGTCCAGTCTCCACTCAGCTCTGGTGACCCCAGAACTACTGGTTTTATGCCCCGGGAAAGTCTGGGGGGAGAAACACAAACACAGGAACGTGCAGAGGGAGGAAGGAGCAAGAGCAGTACTTCAGAAGCGATTTTCTCCAAGGCTTTCCACACATCTTGTCCTGCGGCCTTTTCAGCTGTGGATCGTCATTGAGAGCTGACAGGGACCAAATGGATCGTGTCTTGGTAGCAGCTCCATGAAGAAATTACAGCTTTCTCATCCAGCCTGGAGCTGGTGAGCTCTCCGGGATGAAATACTGCACAGAGGTTTCCCTGCTCTTGCCTTTGCTGTCTGGAAAACTAAGCTCACACATTGAGATTGGTGGTGGTCCTAGACTCTCCTGTCTAGAGTTTCATTTCATGTGTTCAGTTGCACATGTGTGTGCATGTGAAGGACAGAGAACAACCTCAGACCATCCATCTTTCTTTGAGACATGGGCTATCATTGTCTTGGAGCTCACCAAGTAGGCGAGACTGGTTAGCCAGCAAACTACAGAGATCTACCCGCCTCTGCCTCCCCAGTGCTGGGTTCTGGGGATGGAATACTTGGTCTTTTTCATGCTTTGAAGGCCAGCACTTTACCAACTGACCTGACTACCCAGTCCCAGGACCCTCATTTATTTTACTCTAGTATCTAAGAGCCACCTTCCCACCCCATACTGCTGCTCAGGAGATCCCACACAAACTACCCATCGAGATGGTTAAGGAAGTATGGGACACACACCGTTCTCTCTGTGGATGCTCCAAAGACATACAGGAAATGGATGTATCGATTCTTCCATCCATCTTTCGTTCTAAAGTACAGAATCTATGGTGTGCACAAGAGTGGATACAGGCCCACGGCTGGGACCAGGCGTCCTCATCCTTGGCAACATTATCCTTGCAAGATCTAGTCCTTAACCTGCAGAATTGTCATTCCTCCTATTCTCATGGATATTGGTAAGATTAAAGAAGACAACATGTGTGACAATGCTGTGAAAACACCAGCCATGTTCACAGATATGAAGTGTTACACAGAAGTCTCATCTCAGCAGATGACCATAACTGCCCTTTTTTCCCTAATCAACTTCAATGAAACACCCTCTATAAAAAGGAAACCATCCAACTGAATCCATCTTCTTAAAGCCTGTGAACTTTAAATGTTCTGTTTTCATGACATAATATACTTACACTCATAGCTCACATAGAAAGACAAATAAATAGAAGGTATTTGCTGCAATGTAATTGTTTTGTACCTCTATGTGCTCATGTTATAGGTGCATTGAATAATTTGTGGAGAAAAAAACCTTTAATAATGTAAATGTTTGTACTACTGATTATAGCAGCTCTTTATTGAGTTTGGACAATGGGAAATTGAAGAGAAATAGCTGTTTATTTAGCTAGATCCTTTACAGTTAGCAACTTTTCTTGCCCATTGCAGATTAAAAAAAAACAGAAGCCCAGAGAGGTTAATGTCCTCCCCAGGGCAAAAGAAAATGAACAAAGTAGGAGAGGACTGAATTTGAACATAGATCTCTCTCCATTTAAAATCTGTATTTTTCTTATTTCCTCAGTGAACTATGTTAGACTCATCCTCAAACACAGTGAAACATGTATTTCAGATCACTAAGTCAGATGAATGAGTGACATGTACTTTTGAAGACAAAAATTGACATTTAATTGGAATAGTTTTTTAGATATATTTTTATTTATTTATTTATTTATTTGAAAGAGAAAAGGAGAGAGAGAGAGAGAGGAAGAGGGAGGGAGAATGGGCGCGCCAGGGCCTCCAGCCACTGTAAAGAAACTCCAGACGTGTGCGCCCCTTTGTACATCTGGCTTACATGGGTCCTAGAGAGTCAACCCAGGATCGTTTGGCTTTGCAGGCAAACACCTTAATGGCTAAACCATCTCTCCAGCCCTGGAATATATATATATTTTTTAATATTGAAAAAGATTTTGGAAGATGCATCTTGAGGTTCTCACTTATTGACAGTTGAGGGACAATGTGTATTTATGTCACCACACTGATCTTTGGGGAGATGGGGTTGAGAATCCATGTAGGAAATCAAACTGGAAATGTGTGGAAATACTCTTTCTCTTTCTTTCTTATAATTAACTGTAGATTCATTACTGTGCCTCAAAAGAATTTTGTTATTTTTCTTTTCAACACCCTGTTCTGCAGCTTCCTTGGCCCTTTTTCTGCTCGGATGCCGGAGAGACGGGCATTGGCACGGGCCATGAGAAGACTTTCACAAAGCCTTGAAATTCTTCTCTGTCATGGCTCTGGCGTTTTTCCTTTGTGTAGATGTTCTGAATGGCCCTCACAAGTCCAGTCAGCTGAGTAGGCCATTTGTGTTCCTCTGCCTTTCTGGGGGCTGAGGGCTTCCAGGGGAAAAGGACAAGCTTGGAGCGGGACTCCTTCAGGCGCTGCCCATCGGCCTGTAGTGACTCCGTGGACTTGTTCTGCCTCCTTGGGTCCACAGGGATAGCAAGAGCCCAGGCCACCTTTTTGTGGATGCCAGCCACCCTTGGCTCCTCCAGGTTGAAGCCCCTGGCGACTCAGACTTCGGTGTGGTACCACTCGGTGGGACACCTCACCATGGGCCTGATGGGCCCAGACAAGGTGTGAAGGGCACTGCAGGAGCGCTTTTGCCTGCCAGGCCTTGTATCTTCCTGTGCCCAGCTGGCTGAACCAAATGCTCACTTGTCACTGCCGTTCCTTGTGGAAGTGGGGTTTAGGATCGTGCCAATCAGGCTGGGCCCCGTGGCTGCTTCCTGAGTAGGAGAATGGCTGGGAGGACATTTTTTTTTTTTTTTTTGTCTTCTAAATACTTACTCTGATAAGTCTTCTGAGTTAAAGCATTTAGTATAATATGATCTCTCTCTTTTTTTTTTAAATTTGGTTTTTTGAGGTAGGGTTTCACTCTAGTCCAGGCTGACCTGGAAGTTACTATGTAGTCTCAGGGTGGCCTCAAACTCACAGCGATCCTCCTACCTCTGCCCCCCGAGTGCTGGGATTAAAGGCGTGCGCCACCACATCCAGCTACAATTTTAGTATAATAAGATTTTTAATACTTCATTTCACTTTTTATTTATGACAGTGACTCCCTAAATTTGGCTATAAATTTTAGCATGTTTTTAAATGAGAATTTTGCCAGGATCTATTGTATCAGACTTTATCTATAAAAATTCTTCTTGGGCGCTAGGGAGACAACTCAGTGGTTAAAGCATTTGCCTGTAAAACCTAATGACCAGAGTCCGATGCCCCACTACCCACATAAGTCAGAGGCACAAAGTGGCACATGTATCTAGAGTTTGTTTGCAGTGTCTAAAGGCCCCCACCCCCATATGCTTAGAAATAAATAAATAAAAATATTTTTAAAAGGGGGGAGCTGGAGAGATGGCTTAGTGGTTAAGTGCTTGCCTGTGAAGCCTAAGGACCCCGGTTCAAGGCTCGATTCCCCAGCACCCACGTTAACCAGATGCACAAGGGGTCACACACATCTGGAGTTTGCAGTGGCTGGAGGCCCTGTCATGCCCATTCTCTCTCTCTGCCTCTTTCTCTCTCTGTCACTCTTGAATGAATAAATAAAAAATAAAAACAAAAAATAAAAATGATTAAAAAAAACTACTCAAGCATTTCTGAAACAGCCAGTCCATTGAATCATTCATGTGCTGTGACTTATGACCTTTTAGGATTAAAGTTTTTTTTTTTAATAAATCCTAACATTACATGGCGCTTAAACTATTAAATCACTTGACTTTTTCGTTAGTACTAAATTATAGAAGCTATAGTTACTGGGAAACCACAGCATTCTATAATTACGATTCAAATGGGTAACACATACATATAGAAGGACAAGGGAAGAAAAGAATTCCTAACCATGGTCCTTTCCCACATTCAAAGCTCATGTTACAACCTTCTACCGGAGAAAATTTTATGTCTGAGCCATCAAGAAGTACGAGCTCCTCGTGGGAAGGTCACACCGCAGGGCCTTCTAGAAAGACCACTGGAAGCGCCTCTTTGATCCCTCAGCTACTAAAGACTTTGAGCCTCGCCAGGACTCCCCTGCACAAACTTATCAATAATCTGCTGTTTCTAACACGGACATTTATAAGAGATGCTGTTCCGTTATTTGTTGCGAATAAAAAATATGTTTACTAAACATAGATTGCTATTTGTCCCATGTGTTAAACAACTCATAAATAGACAACAGGAATGTTACCCAAGACGTTTTGATTGTGAAGGATTAAGGCACAAGCAATGGCATGGTGCAGTGGTAAGAAAAATATGTGTGTGTGTGGGGGGGGAGTGCTGGGCCGATGGCTCAGTAGATAAAGATGCTTGCTTGCAAAGCCTACTGGCCCAGGTTTAACTCCCCAGAACCCCCATAAAGCCAGATGCACAAAATGGTGCATGTGTCTGGAGTTCCTTTGCAGTGGTAAAAGGCCCTGGCATACTTATTCTCTCTTTCCCCCCCCCCCCAAAGTAAGTAAATAAAAATATGTTTAATAAGAAAAGAAAGGAAGCTATGTTGGCTTATGATTGCAAATACTTTTGAACACTTATCCTGATCCTAAATAGGTCAAAAGTCAGCCGTCACACTGGGGGATGTAGCTCACTGGTAGACTGCTTGCTAATCATGCAGGCCCAAGGCTCAATACCCAGTGGTGCAAAAAGAGAGAGAGAGAGGGCTGGAGAGATGGCTTAGCGGTTAAGCACTTGCCTGTGAAGCCTAAGGACCCCGGTTCGAGGCTCAACTCCCCAGGACCCACGTTAGCCAGATGCACAAGGGGGCGCACGCATCTGGAGTTCGTCTGCAGTGGCTGGAGGCCCTGGCGCGCCCATTCTCTCTCTCTCTCTCTACCTGCCTCTTTCTCTGTCTGTCGCTCTCAAATAAATAAATAAATAAAAGTAATTAAAAAAAAAAAAGAGAGAGAGAGAGAAAACAAAATCACCCATAACTGAACACCAAACAACAAATAAAGAGGCACCCAGTGTACAGTTCATTCTTAGAAAAAGCTTTCACAGTCATTTTAAACAGAGGTCCTTTTAAAGGTCCACAGACCGCACCACACTCTGGCCTCCTGTGTAGTGGGCAACAGGAACCGGGCAGCTTCGGCCCTGGTGGGAGCAGATGTGCGAGGGCAGAGCCACCCACTTCAGCTTCGTCCTCAGTGGACGGAGCATGGCACGGCACGGTGGCCCATGCCCACAATCCCAGCACCCACGAGGCCGAGGCAGGGGAGGACCGGCATGCGTTGGAAGCCGGCCCAGGCTACACATAGTTCTAGGCCAACTTGAACCGCAGAGGGAGGCCTTGTCTCAAAGAAAACAAGAACAGATAGATAGAAAGAGAGAGAGAAAATGAAGGGGAGATAAGGCTTGTGGTTCTCTGGCTTCTTTTCTGGAAGGGAGTGTTATGTGCCTGTTTATCAGATCACCAAAAGCTGAGCATTCCATGTACCCGCCAGCCTCATTTTTCCCATCCAGGACTTTAGTGTGGGGACGTACATTCAGCGAGGTGCCCAGCGCTCTTGTCATTGCTCCCCTGGTTCTGTGACCCAGCAACTCAAACCACTTCCATCACGGCCAGTTGAGAAGTTGATCAGTTGAGCATTGCCAGCTCGTCCAGCCCACCTTTCAGGAAGGCAAGGGTGGATTGAGACACAAATAAGTAGGTCTCCATGAAGCTGCCTGTGAGCTTTGGGAGTGTCCATGATGCACGTGATAGAAGATAGGAACGTGTATTGGTAAGTCTCAGGAAAATAAAATTCCAACTAAGCTCCACAGTTTGAAAATGAACAAATACAGTCCACTTGGAAATCAAGGTTTAAGAATGGAGAGATGGCTTACTGGTTAAGGCACTCGCTTGTGAAGCCTAAGCACCCAGGTTCAATTCCCCAGGACCCACGTAAACTGGCTAGATGCACAAGGTGGCGCACGCGTCTGGAATTTGTTTGCAATTGCTGGAGGCCCTGGCACACCCATTTTTTTTCTCTCTATCTGCCTCTTTCTCTCACTCTCTCAAATTAATAAATAAAGCATTTTAAAAGGTTTAAAAAAATAAAAGCAAATCAAGAGTTTTTATTCCTGCCCCTTCCAGAGATGGTAAAATCCTGCAGAGAAAATCATAACTCTGTCTGTGTCCTGTAGATCTCAGTAGCTTTGTTACACCCATCAATCTTTGGGAGTGATATGTAATTAGGGTGGAAACTGTTATTTTATTTGTTGAAAACTCTTCATCGGAACACAAGGTTCACCTGTTCCTTGAAACTGGGTTTCTCTGATGTTCCCCCTATTGTTGTCTGGTTTTGGAAGGAGAGGGGTTATGTGGGGTTTGATTTTTTTTTTTTTTTTTTTTATGAGACGAAAGAAAGCAGGTTGTTTAATGAATGTTTACAATTCAACATTGGATTAGGCAACTGAGACAGAGAATGTTATATACAGTAGATAAATTTTGCTCAAATGTCATATTCTGGTAACTGCTTACATGTTTGCTCAAATGACACTTGCTGGTAAAGTTTTAAATTCTAAAGAAGTCTTTTTTTTCCCCCCCCTGTGTTGTTTTCCTTTAACAGCCCACTTTTCCTGTAGGTCCCACCATAGGGACAAACACGGCTATTAGCTTTGCTCCTTACTTAGCGCCTGTCACCCCCGGAGTTGGGTTAGTACCAACAGAAATTCTGCCCACCACGCCTGTTATTGTTCCGGGGAGTCCGCCTGTCACTGTCCCGGGCTCAACTGCAACTCAGAAACTACTCAGGACGGACAAACTGGAGGTACTTGAAAGATGTTTGTGTTTTAAGATGGATTTGTGGTGGAAGTATGCCTCTGTGTAAGCGAATGGATGCTAGCTTGTATTTTCATCCTGCAAAAGAATGGATACGTGCTTCTCTAAATCTTGGTCATAGTTCTGTGGTATACAACTAATGCCAAGCATAAAAAAATAGCCTATGAGCAAAGAATAACTTTTATACAAGTGAAAATCAGCTGCATAGGATATATGCTTAAGAGCACAACATTCAGCTAGACATGGTGACATACGCCTGCAATGTCAGTACTTGGGAGAAATGAAACAGGAGGACTTCCGTAAGTTCAAAACCAGCGTGGGTTACAAAGGGAGATAGTGTCTCAAATATATATATAGTAAAATAGCTGTCAACCAATGGAATGAATATTGAAAACCAGTCGGGATGTAAGCCATGGAGTTGGCAATAGATGCTGAAATTTGCTGTGCTCAACAGTAATCCTTACTGGGATCCTGGAATGCTCTAGAAATCCAGGAGCCCAGCAATCAGGGTAATGGGTAACACTCAGAGACAGGAACAGAAGTAGAACTGTAAGGCTCAAGCAACTATATGGTCACATGTCACTTGCTCTCAGAACATGCGTGTCTCTAAAATATACCAGCGTATATTAGCATTGGGGATTTTGTTTGTCATCAGGAGGAACTGGAAGCTAGATTAATTTGGTTATGTTGAGATAGTTTTTTAATATAAATTCAAATGTCCTTCCTGACATGAACTTTTAAGTTGTGCACCAAACCAACCCTCCTGTCCTTTGATGATTAAAGCTCCAATCTCCAGGCATGGTGGCACACTCTTTTGGGAGGCTGAGATAGGAGGATCGTTGGGGTTTTGAAGCCAGCCTGAGACTTAATTCCAGGTCAGCCTAGGCTATAGTAAGAACCTACCTCAAAAAACAAAAGTAATAATAATAATAATAATAATGATAATAATAATAATAATTTATTCAGTGCTGGAGAGATTCCCTTCATCTTGCTTCAGTATTCCTGGGATAGCCAACAGAGCATGAGTTTGTACAAAGGCTCTGAGAGTTAATTCCTTCACTGATTGGAGTTCTTAGGTGATTTCTTTGTACTTAGATTACTGGACTAATACAGAACATTCTTCCACTGTGCATTTGTTTAAATATTAAACCAACAAAACTTGAAGGAAAAGAACTGTGTGCCACCTGACATCCTGTGATTGTGTTGGAATTCTTATTGTCAAACTATAAATATTTTCAAAGAGCTATTTTTTTTTTTTTATTTTTTTGCCACACAGCTTTGGTCTAGAGTATCTAGGTACCTAGGTGAAAAGACTGTAAACTCTAGTCACTATGGTTTTTCTGAGACTGGAAGTGTTTTGGGCTCCACCTGCTGGGGCTGAGCAAGCGTCAGTGTTTAGGATGTGACTGTTTTTAAAAAAAAAAAAAAAAATTAAACCAGAAGATTTTGGAACAAACAGTTCCTCCTAACAGTACTGGTAGACAAGGCTAATGGGATTACAATGACTTTTTCAGAGTAGCTTTTGTCCATTTCAAACCAGTAATGACATCAGCTGCACCCAGACACCCTGGATGGATGAGATGCCTGGCTCCAACCATGAGGCTGTGACAGATGGAAGCCACCGTATCTGTAGAGAAAGCCTGCCTTAGGATCAGGGCAGATATCTTAGTAAGCTTTACTTAACACATTTTGTGGACTCAAGATGGAACATTTACTGATACCCACATAGGAGAAAATTGTGACCAAGTTTATGTATTGTTTATTTACACTTCAACCTGGCATAGCCACTGGTCATTGGTCTCAACTGGTCAGTGAAAACACTATTTCCCAAAGATGTTTGATGTTCATGAGACTTAAATGTCACATCAGTGACCCTTTATGCAAAATCAGTGGTAACCAACTGGCTGTAGACCAGAACCCTAAAAGAAGTTACTCACAAATCTATGAAGCTTCTGCTCTGGTGATTTTAAAAAATATTTTATTTTTATTTATTTGACAGAGAAAAAGGGCGAGAGAGAGAGATAAAAAAAAAATGAATGGGTGCACCAGGGCCTCCAGCCACTGCAAACGAACTCCAGATGCATGCGCCCCCTTGTGCATCTGGCTAACGTGGGTCCTGGGTAATCGAACCTGGGACCTTTGGCTTTGCAGGAAAATGCCTTAACCGCCAAGCCATCCGTCTAGCCTTGCTCTGGTGATTTCCATAACACTTACAATGGATTATATGCGTACTATGAATAGGCCTTCTTATTATCTATACCCAAGGCATAATAGAGAATAGTCTTCAATATCTCAAGCAATATTTCTGGATATAGTGAAATGTTAGCTCAACAGAATTCTCAGAGGATAGAGAATTTCAGTTCTTTGAGATTTCAGAATTGGGGATGAAAGAGTTTATTAGATATCAGCATTTCTAACTCTATTCTACTTCCCTCCATTTATTTCCTGCCTTTTATCTATTATTATATCTCTCCTTTTTTACCTTTCATCATCTTGGGAGCTATCAAAACTAATAAGATAGTGACTTGGAAATGAAAGTGTTGGTTTCTGAGGTATTATAGTTTCTGTGATTGCTGACTAGGGTGACAGTCAACTTTGTAGAGCAGGGAGGAGGTAGAGGAAACAGAAGGCTTCCCATTTATTGGTCCTTGCTCCCCATCTCGTGGGGGGGGATATGTGTATCCTACCTCTAGAACTGTTCAGTGATGGACATTATGCATGATAGCTTCACTATGGGGAAACTATCCCTCTATTTAAAGAAACTGAGGCATTCCCGTAGTGATTGTCAGGGTGGGAGATAACACATGTGTGTATTATTTAAACTGCAGCCACACAGACTTGGTAAAAGAGGAGTAGACAGGTAGGTAGATGATAGATAGATAGATAGATAGATAGATAGATAGATAGATAGATAATTGATAGCTAGCTAGATAGATGGATATGTCTCATATACCTGCAGCCATATAACTGTTGTAAGAGAGAGATGACAGATAATGGCTAGCTAGCTGGTGAGATGATAGGTGAACAGGCAGACAGGTGAATTGGTTAATAGGTAAAGAGGCTGAGGAGATGGCCAGGCAAACATGAGGACACGAATTCAGATCCCCGTCACCCACATTAGGGGTCAAGCATGACGGGGTGTACCTACAAACCCTGCACTGGAGAGGCAGAGAAAGGAACATTCTGTAAGGCTTCGTGACTAGTTAGGCAAGCTGAATTGGAGAGCTTTAGGTTCAGTGAAAGACCCTGTCTTGGAAGGAAGGAAGGAAGCAAGCAAGCAAGCAAGCAAATAAATGTGAAGAGCAACTGAGAAGGATATCGTTGTCGACCTCTGACCTCCCCAGCTAGACACATAAACATGCCAAAGAGAAAAAAAAGGGCGGGTACTGGAGAGATGCCTTAGCGGTTAAAGCACTTGCCTGCATAGTCAGAGGACCCAGGTTTGATTCCCCACAACCCACATAAGTCACAGGCACAGGGTGACGCATGCGTGTGGAGTTCATTTGTGGTGGCCGGAGGCCCTGGTGCGTCCATTATCCTCTCTCTCTGCCCCCCCTCTCTCAGATAAATAAATGAAAATATTTTCTTTAAAAAAAAGAACAGAAAAAAGAGAAAAAGATATGTAATAGATACATACCTACAGAGAGACAAGTAGATGATAGATAATAGGCATAGGTAATGAGGGTGAGTATGGCATGGATAGTGAGGGCTTGCTGTTTCTCTTCCCCTTCACTGTATAAGGCAAATTACCAACTTCAGGGTATTTTCTTTGTCTTTTTCTTCTTTCTCCATTTTGGCATTCACTTTAGAAAAAGGGGGGCTGGAGAGATGGCTTAGCGGTTAAGCGCTTGCCTGTGAAGCCTAAGGACCCCGGTTCGAGGCTCGGTTCCCCAGGTCCCACGTTAGCCAGATGCACAAGGGGGCGCACGCGTCTGGAGTTCGTTTGCAGAGGCTGGAAGCCCTGGCGCGCCCATTCTCTCTCTCTCCCTCTATCTGTCTTTCTCTCTGTGTCTGTCGCTCTCAAATAAATAAATAAATAAATAATATTTAAAAAAAAAAAAAGAAAGAAAAGAAAAAGGGATGGAACAAACCCCAAACGAGCTGCCGGGGACTGAGGTTACTTGGGTTTTGGATGCTGACCACGTTGGCCTCGGATGGCACCAAGGCCACCAGGGAGGGACGGGGAAAAGCAGTGCCCTGTTGTCCCCCCCGTGCAGGTCTGCAGGGAATTCCAGCGAGGAAACTGTGCCCGGGGAGAGACCGACTGTCGCTTCGCGCACCCGGCCGACAGCACCATGATCGACACGAACGACAACACCGTAACTGTTTGTATGGATTACATAAAGGGGCGTTGCATGAGGGAGAAATGCAAATATTTTCACCCTCCCGCACACTTGCAGGCCAAAATCAAAGCTACGCAGCACCAAGCCAACCAAGCGGCCGTGGCCGCCCAGGCAGCCGCGGCTGCGGCCACTGTCATGGTAAGTCCCCGGGCCCGCCGGCCCCGCCCCGCTCCGCGGCGCTTCAGGGTGCGACCGAGATGCTCCCGGGACAGCGGGGACACCAGGCTGCCATATCCCGCTACTCCGCTGCCTCAGTTCTGTTGTTGTTCCCCGCCCCCCCCCCCTTTTTGTTCTGTTCTCTTCCCTTCTTCACAGTAACTAAATCCCTAAGGTGCAGGGATAGGTCCCCTCTCAGTCCCAGGGCTGTAGTCACCGGGATCTTCCTGAAAACGGGGCTCAGAAAGTGGGCACTGAGCTCATTGGCCCTTCCAGCAGCCGGGGAGGACAGCTCTGGCCCTAAGCCGTGCCCAGCAGCAAGTGACGGAGGCCAGCTCTGACTGTCGCTCTGCCTCTCCCCTTTTCCCCTTTCACGTCCTTCTTTCCCAGCACCGCACTGGAAACGGAATTCTATGCAGACCAGCTAGATGGTGCCAAAGTGAAAACAACCTTGTAACCCAGGCTTGCCTCCCTCAGTCTCCTCATTGTCCCTGCAGACCAGAAGCTACGGCGCTATGGTCACCTGTCAGGACTCCAGAATCTCACAGCCCCCAGTGTCCCTGAGTTGCCAAGTGCATCATCCAGCGAGTGTGTGGGCGCTGCCTGCTAAGACTCCAGAATCTTGGACCCAGCCCCTAGACCTTTGATATCAGAACTTAAGTTGTTAAACATTCTTAGGTAGCTTGGCTGCACATTAACATCTGAGAGAGCTCCTTCTCAATCTGGCTGCGATTTGGAAGAGGGTCTGACACGGGTCCCTCCCTTCCGAGGACGATTTAATCGTCTGGTATGGCTTGAGCCGTGGCATGGCTTACAAAGCTCCCGGGTGACCCCCGTGTGCATCAGAGGTTGAGAACCACGGCAATAGGTCGCAGGAAGTTCTAATTAATTTGAGAACAAGAGGGCACATCGACGTCTGTGTTCATGTAAGATAGGCACATTCATTCACTGAAAACACTTAGAAGGCCTGCCAGGTGCCGGGCACCTGCTGGGTTGAATAAATAAATGAAGTAGGTTGTTTCCCCTCAAGGACTTGGTGTGTGAGAGATGTGATGCTTCTCCCCCAGGCCTCCGCGGTCAGCCCTCCCTTTGGAAGGCTAGGTATGGCTTGCAAGGTGAAAGAGATCTCTTACAACCACATGCTAGCTTAGGGCCCAGCACCTCTCAGACAAACTGACCAAGGTGAAAGGGCCACTGCCATACTCAGAGAGCCATCATCACTCAGTGTCCTTCACATGGGTGCTGAGGAAGGCCTGGGCCTGTTGTAAGCATAGGGGTTAGCCCAGGAAGACAGAGATGGTCCACTGGTCACCTCATATCTATGTTGATCTTGCATCTGAGCTCCAGTTATCTTGAGAAATAGGTCTTTCATCTGTTTCAGAGACTTTCATCTCTCTATTCTTTGCTCTTCTCTCTTATTTCATCACTCATCACACTGAGTTTCTAAGTTGACCTATCTATGGAGACAAACAGACCGACTACATACTCCATACATATGGGCCCGGGAAAATAGAGAAACTCTTCCAATTTTGAGTTCTAGTTAAAAAGAGAGGGGCAAAACTCACTAAAATTGAGAATGAGGAGGAGGGACAGGAGGATGAGAGTATATAATTTATGTGAATGTGAAAGGAATTCTTTGGCAGAGATGGCTTAGCAGTTAAGGCACTTGCCTGCAAAGCCTAAGGACCCATGTTTGACTCTCTAGATCCTACATAAGCCAGATATACATGGTGAAAGGTGATACAAGAGCACAAGGTGGCACATGCCCACTAGGTGGCGCACTCCTGGGGTTTTGCAGTGGCTGGAGGCCCTACTACACCAAGTCTCTCTCTCTCTTTCTCTCTCAAAAAAAAAAAGTTAAAAAAAAGGAATTCTTTCAAAGAGTTTATCTGTCTTTTGTATATTTGTCTAGAATGGAGGGATCCATATTTTCTTACCCACTTAGCAAAGATGTCACACTGTGATATGTTTTTCTTTGTAATTAATTCCACAAGCCAGCTCCAGTTGACCCTGTTTGGTGTGTTGATTACTCAATGATTTGTTGTTGTTGTTTTTAATAAACCACAACTGGTACTTAGCCTATCTTCAAGTCTAGACAGGACTTTGGTATCAAGGCAGTAACCCAACTGAAGTAGCTCAAATGAGTGTGTTGGGCTTTGCTGAATCATGCAGTATCCTCCAGTGAGAGAACGGAAAGACAGGGCTCAGGAAGGTTACAGTCTAGGAACTTTGGCAGCCCCCCCACCTTTCCCACTTCTTTCTGTATATCAAGTCGACTTTCTAAGGCCAGGGACACATTCTTATAGTTGACGAGAGAGAAACCAGGATTTTTTCTCCATCAGTTTTAATTGGTAATTGGGGGTAAAAACTCATTAAATATCACTTTGACCTATCGTCAAAGAGACATAGCTATGACTGGCTTGTTCAGAGTCACAGTGGCCCTCTCTCACCTTGGAGCGTGATAATGGGGTTCTGGGAAGAGGAAAACCCTGGTCCCTGTAACTCCGGTCCTATTAAGATGGAAACATGGTGCAGTGGCCCTAGAACCCTGATCCTTTCCACGCCTTGCTTTAATCAGCTCTAATATGCACAGTCCCTGACGACTTCAGCCATTGAAGGGGCTACGGGCTGAGTTGTGTGTCAAGGGCAGGCAAGCCTAGCTGATGGGGCTAAGATCAGAAACGCCCTTCTACACCCAGTAAGGTCATCCCTCCGCCTCATGATGTGAAGCCACACACGGCTGCGCTCCGCCACGTGCCCTCCTCCACATGTTCCTCATCGAGATGCGTGAAGCTTGTCACAGAGGATGCCAGGAGAGTCCGTTACCATAGTTTCTGGGATTGTTGTTACACAGTGCCCAAATTTGGAGTTCTGAGAAGTCATGGGATCTCATGGCATCTCCAGAGACAGCCCGAAGGGATGGAGTTTCAGAACAAAAGCCAGCATCTTCCTGACAATGACGTGAAAATTACCAAATCTGTCAAGTCTTTTTTTCAGTCTAAATGAGAGCTCATTGGAAACTGGCCTCGGTACAGTTGGATAAAGTTAGGAGCGAGATTTCCCTGCAGAAGAACCATTAATTCCATTTCCTTCTTTAGAAGGGCGGGTGGGAGAGCAGTTAGGAGATATTAACGTTCATCCACCTGCATCCGTAACTGAGTCTGACACATTTCCATAGAGTAGTTGTCATGACTGCCCAGAGATTTCTCCTTTTCTTGATTTATCAGATACTGAGGTAGACTCTAGACAAAAAAAAAAGAAAAAAAAAGGCACTTATTTCCTTTGGAGCCTAATTCTCTCATAATAATACCTCTTAAAACACAAACATTGCTCTAAATGGAACTTTTTCAATGTGAGCATAAGCCAGAAAGGGCCTCTGTTCGGTAGTTCGAACACAAAGGGTGTTTGATCTTCTGGCGCCGCCTCTGTGCACACAAACCAAAATGGGTTAGCAAAGGCGAGAACTAGTTTGTGAAAGGAAACAAGAGGAGCTGCCATCGGCTAGATAAGATCCAATTGTTCCAGAACACATGTGCAGGAACTTTGAATTCCCTGCTTCGTGTCCACATCTTTTCATCCCCGTCAGAGTGGTAGTTTTGATTCTGACTTCCCCCCTGGGGTTTGGTCTTAACCTGTATGGCTGGCCAGGGCCCTCAGTCTGCTTGGCTTGACCTGTAGCAGGAATGTTCACTGACCTAGAAAACAAAGAAAGAAAAAGAAAAAGAAAGAAAGAGAGAAAGGAAAAGAAAAAAGAAAAGAAGGAAGCAAGCAAACTTCACCAAGGGCCATGTCCTGATCCTTCATCCATGTACACAAGCTAGCAGGGTCCCCTGGGGGACAGAGGATGGGATGTTTTGATGAGCCTCATAAGACTGAAGGCTAAGTGTCTGGCACAAAGTTGGGTCGTAATTAGAAAGAATTTCTTAGGCTAGTGGGACTCAAGCAGCCTTCCAACATGCACTGGGCTCCCAGATGGCCAAGGTCAGGTTCAGTGCACGTAAAGCCAGCAATATGTCACCTGAGCTAGACTATCCTCGGAGCTGTGTAAGATAGCTCAGTGGATAAAATGCTTGCCTTTTTGAAAGCATGAGGACCTGAGTCCTAGCCCTAAGCCCACATTTAAAATGTCGGGGCATGAGCTAAAGAGATCACTCGGTGGTTAAACTTGCTTGCTTGCAAAGCCTGATGGCCTGAGTTCCATTCCCCAGTACCCATACAAAGCCATATGCACAAATTGGTGCTTGCATCTGTAATTAGTTTACATTGGCAAGAGGCCCTTCTATGCCCGTACACACACACAGTCTCTCTCTCTCTTTCTCTGTCTCTCCCAAATAAATAAATAATGAAGCGTTGTTTAAAAAGTCAGGAATGTTCTCATAGTCTTTGTGCCAGTGAGTTAGAGACAGGCAGGTATCTGGAGCTTGAGGCTAGCTAATCTCGCATAATTGATGAACTCCAAGCCAGCGAGTCACCTCTCTCAACAAAGGTAGATGGTGTTTCTAAAGATGACCCCTGGGGTGGTCCTCTGATCTCCTGCACATGAGCCCTGTGACACACAAAGGTATAATACAGACCAGAGCATTTGTGTGCCGAGAAGCCTGTTTTATCACATGATCACACGATCATTCGTCCACATAGACTCTTAAAAATGTATTGGCTGCATGTACTGTGTATGTCACACACGTAGAACCTGACTGTGCCCTCCAGAACCTCCGTGGTTACTGAGCAGACACTTGTGTCTAATAAAGGAAATATACTTCATGGTGGGAGAGCAAGATGCTGTTATCACCTGCTCCCTTCAGAGAACTGCTTATTGACATGCTAAGATTACCCTACTTTCTGCAGAAATGAGCTTTCAGCAGACTAAGAAAAAGACAACTAACCTTCTGTAGGACTGTCTGGAAAAAAAAAGAGCATTTTAACATGTCTTATACTACTTGGAGACTTCACTGACAATGCTCCGTTAAGTCAGCAGTTTATTCATAAAAACCAGCCTTTAGAGACTCTTATAACCCGGCATGGTGGTTCACGTCTTTAAACCCAGCACTTAGGAAGCTGAGGTAGGAAGGTGGCTGTGAGTTCAAGATCAGTCTGGGCTAGAGTGAAACCTTGCCTTGAGCACCCACCCTCCCCCCAAAATATCAGTAGACACTCTTAGTATGTCAGAAAAGTCTACCTTAGTCCAATTCTCTTCTAATAAGTTAGAAAAGCCCTCCCCATTACACTTGTTCTCTAAATCTCTAAGGACTAGGAAAGCTAAGAGAGGAAATGAGTCTGGAAAGTTGAGGCAGAAATAACTTTTTAGTTTGGTAATACATGATCAGCATATGGTTGTTAGTTTGGTAATGCAGTTAACAGTCTCAGCGTGGTATAGGAGACCAGGTCATGTAGCCTTCTTGAGTGAGTAGCAATTACTTGGAGCTCATAGAAACAAAAAGAGCTCTGCATTGCCCAGAAATGCGACACTGGGCAAGGGTGAACGGTTTTAAACAAAAATAGCATGGGGGATGTTTCATGATATCAAACTTATATTTAAGAATGTCCGGGAAGGGGCTGGAAAGATGGTTTCTTGGATAAAGTGCTTGTTGCACAAGAAGGAGTTCACATCCCTGGAACCCATGTAAAAGTGTGGCAGGCTTCTGTAACCCCAGTACGCTTAGGGGAAGAAGGAAGGCAGAGACAGGAGACTCACCCAGGAGCTTACAGGCCAGCGAGCCACTGTGAACAGTAACGAGACCTTGACTCAAACAAGGCCGAAGGCAAAACCCCACATGGGAAGTTGTCCCCTTGCCTCCACAGCTCAACACCCCTTACACATGTGAACACACGTACCCCAGAAAGAAAAAAAGTTCAGGAGTTGCTGGGTATGGTGGCTCACACTTAAAATGCCAGTACTCTGGAAGCTAAGGCAGGAGGATCACCATCTCCATGAGTTCAAGGCTAGCCTGGGCTACAGAGAACTTGTCTCAAACAACAACAGCAGCAGCAAAAAATAAAATCACTAGGAGCCTGGTGGTTGTTTTTCACGTTAACAATTTCACTTTGGCAGCACTGAGTTCCCACTGTGTGATGGGCTCTGTCTAAACCTCCTTCTGCTGACCAATCTAGATCTCATCTCTGCCTGGTTCTTCCCACTGTCTTCCCGGTCTCTCTTCCCACCTCCATAGCTCTTACATTACCTCCTGTCCTCCCTTTTAATCCTGACTCATCCAAGGCTAATGAGCAGCCCTGCCTTTGCCAAAGAAAAGATCATTAATTATTGGCACCATCTTGTTTTATTTCAAATGCTATAGTTCTACCTGAGAAATTTAGAATATGAATTTTTCATTACTAGACAAATCTTTGGGATTTACTTATTGTGCTAAACATAGAAAAGAGATATTTCATTTTTTTCTTATTTGCATTCAACCTATTCCTTTGTATGTTTTTTTTTTTATTTTCACAGAATTCCATCATAGAATTTTTCCATCTTTTAGCAACAATTAACCAGGAAGAGGAAGATTTTTCATTGTGGTCTAAATCAATCCATATTTGCTACTACCTAAGTTGTTTAAATGAAATTATCTTCCCAAAAGTATGGTTATAAGCTAAAGATATTGTTTCATTTCTGATTATAAAACAGTTCTTTGCCATTCTAGCTGTGATAAATTGTTCTAGCCAAGTTCCATTTCTCAGTAATTGGTTTGATCACTAATCATAGGTAAAAGTACAAAGAAAAATTACCAAATAGAAATTATTTTAATACCCAAGGATACTAAATACCTTTTCAAAAGGGTATTTTTTTTTCTTAGCATATTCCGGTAAGTTGTTTGAAATAAATTTTAATTTCAAATGTAGTAGAAAACAGGATGGATGATAAGTTAGTCTGTGGAAAGAGGAAAATGGAATAAATATGAGAAAATTTGGAAACTCATTATTTAAATGAACAAATGATTAAGTTTGGGACATTAGTCTTCATAAGACCCTCACACTAGCAGAGTGAAGAAAAGAACTGAGACAACCACCCACATGATTCAGACAAAAATAAAGTTTCAAACCCAAACATTTTTACCTAAACAATCTTGTGTTTGTATATTTTTTGCCTGAATATTTTTTTGTCTCCGTTCACCACTTCATTTTGTTAGGGTAGATCTGAATTTTTTAAAAAAATGATCTTTATGCAAATTTTTACCTTGGGTTATACTTGACTTTGTCACTATTTCATATTTGAACTAACTTATCAGAAGTTCTTCAATCCCATGGCCCTGGAAAAGTTTTGCATTTTTTTTTTTCTGAAGCAATATAAAAAAAATGCTTATGGTGTGTATGCAAGCTGCTATTTTAATTAACTTTCCTGAATTTCAAACATCTATATTTTACTCTCTTATATGCTTTTAACTAAGGTATAGTAGATGCGTTTTTGCTTCAATACTAATTTAAGGTGTAATATTCATTTCTTTAGAGAACATTTTTGTTGTTGTGCATGCGTAGTGTTTTGTACGTTGTATATTGCATTCAGAATATTTTTTTCCTTCTCACCTATCCACAATGCAATGCCGTTCCCATGATGCACCTCTGCTTGCTGTTTACCTGTATGTTAATTCGCTTGAATCCCATTGGCCCACTGCCATCATGTGCTCGCTGCCTGTTATTAAAAGACTCAGTCGACTGCCAAAGCAATGAAGCGACCTCTCGAAGCATCTGTAGACCTGGTACTTTGACCTTTCACCTTCGCTTTGCATGTAGCTTTTGAGAGAACCACCTGAGATTTGTATTACTTGTAAAATATCGGTTGCAACCAATCATGATTATAGTTTAAAATGGAAGAGATCTGATAAGGTGTTTAGTCATCTTGTGTTCCTATGTAACCTGGAATCAATTAATCCTAACAAAATTGTAATACCTTTTCCAAAATAGTGAAAGCAAATTTAAATGACTTGGCTTTGAAAAAAAAAAAAAAGTTCATTATAATTCTTATTCACCTTTCAATTCAAGAAATTGCCATTTAGTTTAAAAAATAGATATTAATAATAACACAAATGCTTCTTTCTCCCCCTTAGAATAGTTTAACCCATTTTAAAAGCCTAAGCCATTTTCCTTTTATTTTTCATTGTTGCTTGATAGTTTTATTGGTTTTTTTTTTTTTTCCTTAGTTGAGATACTACCGTTTTGGGTTACAGAAATCATGCTTCCGCTCTCAATAACAAACTCTCATTCGACATTACTGCTCTTTAAATTAAGGTGCATGACAGAGGCATCTCCTTAGCTGTTTTTTTTTTTTTTTTTTTTTTTTTTTTTTTTTGTTTTTTGTTTTACTTGAAAAAAAAAAAAAAGAATGTTGCAATTGATGATCTCTGTGGACAAGGAGCCTGGGTGAGCTGTAAGTGGGACCTACCATGTCACGTTCTTCGTCCTCAGGCATTCCCTCCCGGTGCTCTTCACCCTTTACCAAAGAGACAAGCACTTGAAAAAAGCAACGGTGCCAGCACGGTCTTCAACCCCAGCGTCTTGCAGTACCAGCAGGCCCTCACCAGTGCCCAGCTGCAGCAGCACACCGCCTTCATCCCCACAGGTACGGAGGGAGCCCTGGCCACCGCCCCGTCCGCGTCCTGTGCCCTTCCTTCCAGTCACGTGCTTTCTCCTCGTTTCTTTCTAAGCTGTTGGGGGGCATCTAGTTCGCACTTAAGGGTGCAACGACAGCCCGAGACACAGTACACCGTTGTCCTCGCTGACTAGATGCTCGGGACCTCGCTTTGACAGCTGAGGACTGTTAAGGTTCTAAAGCCAAATACTGGGTGTGACTTGAGTGATTGTTCACGGGGTGCAGTGACGGCTTCCAGTTCCTTTCATTGCCACAAGCCCTGTGAAATGGTTTTTAAAAGTAAGACCTCCTATGTGAGACCACTGAAATTTGTCCTTAACACTCAATGACCTAAAAGAAAATTAATAATAATAGCAATTCCAGTAAATACTAACCTTTTTTCTTCTACTTCTACCCAGAGCACTAAAATGTCCAAAGCTATCCCGATTAAAGCAATCCTTTACTCTCTGCTCACGTTTATATCCATTTTTTCTCTCTCTCTCACTCTCTCTCTCTCTCTCTCCATCCTTCTCAACCTTCGCCATGTTCACAAATATCTAGAGCCTCTCTGAGCCAATGCCTCGTGATACTTGGGGCTAAGATACTTTAACCTACAACTCCATTAAGAGATCCATCGTATTAATTACAGGATCTCAGAGTTTTTAACGAATTCTTCATGATCTCTTCATCCAGTTGACTTTTACAGATGAGAAAACTGAGGTTCTCCCCCCTCCCAGTGAGAAGTGGCTTTCCAAGGTGGCAGAAATGGGAAACATTGTAGAGCTTGGTGTCCCCATGTCTGGCTTAATTTACACGACATTATACTGATCCTCATGTGGATTCTAGAGTCATCCTTAAAAAAAAAAAAAAGATGAAAATTGATTTTTTAATTGATTTGCTTTTTTAAAAAAATGCTCCAAAAGATTGATGTCAGTGAAGCAAAATAGTATAATTATATTATGCTATATTATATTTATGTTACAATAGTCTCTTAACTGTCCCCCATTTTTCACTGATTGCAGACACATGTATATGCACACACCTGAGTCTACACGCACAAAACACAAAAACATGCCCGGCTCAGCCTGACTGGTTTTCACCTTTTAGACTCTGTTAGAAGCAGAACTGACCTGAAACCTTGGTATAATGATCTTTAAAGCTTTTCAAAGTGAAAATTGTTCATCCAAGGCTGGGAAGATGGCTCAGGGGTTAGAAGTGCTTGCTTGCAAAGCCTGCTCGCTTGGGTTCAATTCCCCAGCCTTCTGCATAAAACCAGACCAGCATTCAGTTGCAGCAGCAAGAAACCCTGGCACCACTACCACACACACACACACACACACACACACAAATGCACTCACACGTGCAAATAAATATTTTTAAAAAGACTCTTCAGCCCATGACAATAAGTTGAAAGTAACAGTTTCAATACGAACAACGTATTGACCCAAATCCAGATGATTGCACTTTCTTATTGATTTACTAAATTCCACAGCATATATCAGGAGTTAGGATAAGATATATATATATATATGATATTCTTTGTATAAAATCTGCATTTTTAAATGCATAGGCCACCTGTAAACCACCATGTTTATGATAATAAAAATGTTAGGTCAGAAAATTTTTAATTTTCTATTTTAGTTCTAGACCTATCTTAAAACGGTCACTTTTACTCTGTTACAACCTTAATTAATGACCATTCCACGATGTTGTAGTTTAGCATCTGTTCTTACAACCCACCTGAAACAACATGATTACCAGGTCAGCTTACTCCCAAAGGTCCCGTGTATCTTGTAGATCCCTTAGCCACTAAATATTTTTAAAGGGAAGAAATTACTTATGGAAGAAACATGCAAAGAAAAGGTGTTTCATAAAAAAAAGAGCAATAATGTCATTACCATCTACTGGGAAGACCTGAGAGCCCTTGTGGAAGACTTGGAAGCCCTCTAACACAAATGGGATACTCCAACCCAATAATGTCGGGTTGGATGGACAGTGAAATAATCCTC